>NC_142013.1:91858218-92108218 GCF_049901735.1 Notechis scutatus
TATGATTAAGTTACCCAGTAGAACAGTTATATCCATATCCTCTAGACCAGAGGTTGTCAACCTTTTGGACCTCAGGGTCCACCAAACTCATCATTTTAAATCCTGCACACCAGACACCCTGGGAAAATTAAAAAAAAAAAAGTCTGTAGGAAAATTCCCCACCCCGTTTTCCTACCGATTGATCATTCTTTATTTGGGATCACAGGATACCGTATCCAGCTCTGATTTCGGGGGGAGAGAGAGAGAGAGAGAGAGAGAGAGAGAGAGAGAGAGAGAGAGAGAGAGAGAGACTGAGACTTTTGGCTTCATGCAAGGAAAGCAGCAGAAGTCTTTCTCTCCCCCAAACTCCACCAGAAATTTATTTATTTTATTTATTTATTTATTTGATTTGCCAATTGTTTACAAGATAATAAGTATAAGTGTATACATAGTTGTGAATACATGAAATGGGTACATATAAGAAAAATAAAAGAATAAGAGAAACAATAGGACAGGGACGGTAGGCACGTTGGTGCGCTTAATGAGTCTTTGTGAGACTTGTCATGCCGGCACAGCCTCTTGGAGTTGGATGCCTTGCAGGGTCCCAAAGACTTATTTCTGGCGGAGTTTGCAGGACAGAAAGAAAGACCTTTGTTGCTTTCCTTGCGTGCAGCCAAAAGCAGAAGAAAGAAGCAAAAAGAAGCAGCCCAGTGGCCAGGTGAGGCATGTGGGGCAAGTGGGACAAGTTCCCCCCTCCGCCCTTTCCCCCCTCCTCTCACTACCTCATGTTGTTCGCGATGCAAGCCTTGTGTTCCTACGGGTCATGTGGGCGGTGCAGCCTTGTGTTCCCGCACAGCCTGGATTAATTGCTTGGGGGGGTGTGTGTGCTTTGGGGGTGACATTTCTCTGCGGACCATCAAAATTTTCTTGGCCCCTGGCCCACTGGTTGGCAACCACTGCTCTAGACTACTGTAATTTACTCTGTGTGGGGCTCCCCTTGAAAACTCAGAATGCCCCCTGATACTGGCTGGCTGTGGATATCATGCTTACTCTGAGGCATTGTCTGCTAGTCAGCTTCAAAAAAGTTATGCAGCTTAAATCCTTTTTACCTGCAAGATATCTCTTCCACGTGCAACCTCCCATCCTGCCCATGGAAAATAAAGATTCCCCCCTGGAAGTTTCAGAACAGAGCATCATAGTCAGAGGTGGCATTCAGCAGGTTCTGACCAGTTCTGGAGAACCGGTAGTGGAAATTCTGAGTAGTTTGGAGAACTGGCAAATACCACCTCTGACTGGAGATTTTACAGTATCCTTCCCCTGCCATGCCCACCAAGCCACGCCCACAGAACCGGTAGTAAAAAAAAATTTGAATCCCACAGTTGATCATAGTCCTGTGGAACACATTGCTCTCTGAACTTAGGCTGCCTCTCCCCTTTACCATTTTTTTGGAAGATGCCTAAATCTCTGGTTATGGAGAGTAGGACATGTTTTATCTATTGTATATGGGCTGTTGTCCCTCCTGCCATTTTTACTTGAGAGATTTTATTGCTTGCTGTGAATTGTTTTATTGATAGTAGATCTGGGTGATGTAATAGTGAGACACACAGGATGCAGACTGGGATAGCATACAGAACCTCTGTTTCTAAGAACAGAGTTTACATGCTGCAGAAAAAAACCTGTACATTCCCAGTCAGACTACATCTTGGGGAAAGGCATAATTCATAAGTCTGCCATGTTCATAGATTAAAATGGGTGGAAAGTTGTGGCTGGCAGAGTCACACAGCTATTTTTGGGTGGTGTAACAAGCAGCAAATTATGGTTTGTACTAAGAAAGGAGTTGGTTAATGATAGTTTGTTATATAAGGCACATTTGCCTGTATTTGCCCATTGGGTAAAGCTATTAATTATAGTTCACAAACCATAATGGCTGTATTTATGTGCAACACAATCACCCCAAACCAAACCAAACCAAACATATCATGACTCAACCGGAAGAACAAACCCAGAAATTAAATATTTCCTCTCCATCTTCCCATTACAAAGGTTGCCTTTATTCTTTTTTTTTTTTTTAGCTCAACACTCCAGATGGGAAAAATAGCATACCTTGGGAAATAGCGGGAACATCTGAATAGATCTGGGCAATATCTGCAGACTTTCTCTGGTTCCGAAACAACTGGGACAGAACATCTGTCAGATGGGAAAGCCCTCAAAGCTAAAACAAAGAGCAAGGGCAGTTTAACAAGCAGACCTGGGGGAAACCCAATGAACCAGGTTGCTTCTGGTTAGGTAGCCCAATTGTTTGCCTAGGGGTGGATTTGTGAGGAAGTGTCCAATCTCAGTTTGGGAATTGCTGCCTTGGCAAGGGAGCGTCCCAACCACTCTGGTAAGTGGTAAGGAATATAAAGAAGGCCATTCTTCAGTCAGTTATCTATGGACTACAGAAAAAAGAGGACTTGTGGCAGGTTAAACAAGGCCAATGGCTTCTGCAGAGGGATGGAGAGAGGAAAACAAAAGAGTATATTAAGCATGCAACTCTTTTAAGTAATTTTTAATACATTAGTAAAGCAACGGCTTGATTTGTAAAGGAAAATATACCCTTGAACAGGTAGTGCATAATACTGTTGAAAATAGGCTTTTGAGGGCACATTCTTTCCACAGAATCCTATTTGTCTGCATATTGTTGTTGTTTTTATCAGTGTGGCTGGCAATGGGAAGATAAATTCAGTGGTAACACACAAAAAATCCTATCCATATCATAAAAAGTTATTAATATATTCACCTCTCCTCAAGTGGTCTACTTCTGATTTTTGCAAATGACTGGATTCCATGTGCTGGAAGATAGAATCTAAAGATAAGTTAGATTAAATGTACATCAAAAGACACATCTTCATTACCTTAACTTACATTTCATCCTGCTTCCTAGAAGCAAGGCTTTCTCACCGTGTTCTGCAATAATTGGGTTGCTATACGGCAACTGTATGACTGACCAGGGTCTATGACCACTCACCACGGCCAACTCACCACAGCCAATTTGCTGAGCCAACTTGCCACAGCCAACTCACCATGGGGCAGCTTGCTGTGGGACAAGGGTCACACTAATATCAAAGAAATAGTGGAATTGAATAATTACAGAAAGGAAGGACAAAATGAAATGCAAATGACAAAAAAAATTAAAAAAAAATTATTTTAAATAATTAAATTGAATAATGGGGTTTTTTTTGCAATAAATTTTGATTTATTTTTGTTTCAACAAGCATATCATTGTGTGAAGAGTGTGGTTCCGGAGTGTCTTTCATATTAAAACAAATATGACAATATTCTTCATATTTAATACAATTGACAATACAATTAAAATGAACTGATGAAGTGTCCCACAGTGAGTTGTCCCATGGCTGTGGTGAGTTATCCCATTCCAGACCAATGTATTTATTGCACTTGTTATATTATTTATATTCTAAGCAAGTGGACAGTGTGTACCCAATCTTGGCTGATCCTGAAAAATCTAAGCAGGATGAAATCTAGCCTGTGTTTGGATGTCAGATTATCAGGAAATTCCAGCTGTATAGGATAGATGGATGGATGGATAGACAGACAGGACAGCAATGAACTATATTGCAGATCATCAATGATGATGATATTCTACAATGTAGCTCATTCAAAGCCCAAATGTGACTCCAAGAAATGATTAATAAAATAAAAACAGCAAAATAACACACACACTGTATACTTATCAGGCACTAGGTGCAGCTTGAAGCTCTTTAGTAGAGTCATTATTATGTGCTTAACAAAGCAATCCATGGGAAATATCCATGGGAAAGTTTTCCAGAATATGGGTCTCCCCACTGCTAATTTGGGATAGGAACAGCATTATAGCCATGATATGCTTGGGCAAAGTCAGAACTTTACCAGGACATGCTAGATGGGAATTTTAGAAGTCATCCTTTCAACATATTTGAAGGATATCATGTTGCTATTCTAGAGCCTCTCCAGTTTCTCCTGTACCATACATTTCAAATGCTGGGTATGTGAATCAAACTGGGTCTTTGAGAACCTTTTAAGCAGTGGTGGGATACACTTTTTTTTACTACCGGTTCTGTGGTCATGGCTTGGTGGGTGTGGCATGGCTTGGTGGGCATGGCAGAGGAAGGATATTGCAAAATCTCCATTCCCTCCCCACTCCTGGGGGAAGATTACTGCAAAATCCCATTCCCCCCCCCCACCCCACAAACCTGATTTCCAGCTCTGTTCTCCTGTGCAGGGCAACTAAAGAATCAGTTGGGACTTGGGAGGCAGAGAATAGATGGGGGCGGGGCCAGTCAGAGGCGGTATTTGCCGGTTCTCTGAACTACTCAAAATTTATTTATTTATTTATTTATTTATTGATTTGATTTGCCAATTGTTTACAAGATAATAAGTATAAATGTATACATAGTTGTGAATACATGAAATGGTTACATACAAGAAAAATAAAAGAATAGGAGAAACAATAGGACAGGGACGGTAGGCACGTTGGTGCGCTTATGCACGCCCCCTATCAGTTCTCCAGAACTGGTCACAACCTGCTGAATACCACCTCTGCTTTTAAGACCTTGGAAAAGGATCCTGATACTCTTCTGAAGACTTAATGGTTCATCAGAACACCATTTGAAAGCAACTGATCTGGTGGAAATCTATGATCTCCAGAAATACCTAGAACTTACTGCTATAAAGTTTTATTAAGCTGCTCATGAATGCAAGCAATGATTATATGACTTATGAATCATCAGAAGAAATAGATGAGCTATTTTGACCATTACATGAAATAGCCTTGGGACCTATGGAAGAATAGGAAAAAGGGAAATATAAATAATTTTATTGATATAACCTATAAATGTGGCAGCTGCAATCCTTGAAGACTTTTGTGGGCTCTGAGTATATTCCTGTGCTTGGTCCAAGAAGCCCCTCAGTTTTCCAGGATGCTCTTTAACCTAGAAAATAATTTTGTTCCATGTTAAAGAGCACTCCTCAATGTAATCTACAAGATACGGTAAGAATGCAATTGAAATTCCCCTTGAGTTAGGCCTTTCTTCCCCAACTTAGTGCCCTCAAAATAGTTTGGAAGCACATTCCCTAATGTATCTGAAAAGTACTAGATTGGAGAAAGCAGCACTAGAATGGGTACTCTCTTTAGATGTTTAGCCTATAACATCGTCTCTTGAAATGTATCTCTGACAATCCATGTCAAGACCCCACATGTGAATACATTATACTGAACAAAACCTGGTAATTGATCAGCCTTAGGCTATATATGTTGGATTTTCGTTGCCTAGGAAAGATTCTCAATGATGTGATTTCCTTGCACAACATGCTGAGGTTGTCAAAGGTGGAGAAGAACTATTGGATAGATGGAGAAAACCAACATGCTTCAACAGTATATGCTGTGTGTGATGGGCAGGGCGGGTGTGAGCATTTTGTCCGGGTAGCATACAGAGAAATCTTTCTTCCTAATAACAAGAAAAGGAAATACAATAGCTGTGAATACATTCCTACCTGGTTGGAGAAACTGTTGTAGGGTACATGACTTATTAGGAAGCATGCATGCTAAATAAAGGTAGCCTCTTTTTTCTCTCTCACTTCTTCTTCATCTTTATTTGATGATTTGGAATCAATAGATTAAAAACAAACGAACAACATATGACTAAAAAGAGCTCAATATGCTTGAATGGGCTTACCAGATGCTTACAGAGCACATTCCAAAAGTTCTCATTGTCATTTGCCGTCCATCCCAAGAAGGCTTTGCAATGTTGTAAACTGTTAGTACGGGACTGCAAATCCAGAGGAAATAAAAACGTTCCCCGGATCAGGATTTGAAAAATAACAGGGAAGAAAGGCAAGAACATTATTTAGCAAGCTATTACATGTTTATCCAGATAATAAAGGAAAAGTATCCAGAGTGGTTTGTTATTTCTTTCAGGAAAATTTAGTATGTTTAATGTTGAGAGGGAAGTTGCCTTTGCTATGGCAAATGCTTTTAAATTAATTCACAGTATCAGCCTGAAAAATGTTACAACTATAAAAAAAGTGCTTTACATAATTTTAAACCCATAAGCAAAGCATTTTCCATATTTTGGAAATGTTGCTTTTCCTTCTCTCAAATAAGGCAGTTGTTTAAGTTTGACATTCTTTAATTTTTCTTGAACATTATATTTTATTATGTTCAGGTTTTAGGGTGTGTATTGTGCAGGAGAGTCTATAAGTTAAATGTAAAAAAAAAAGTCAAGACAGCATTTACAAGTGTGCAATGGAAGCCCTGCCCCCCCCCCCCATTTATTTTTTTACTTGTGTTACATTGATGGGCTGTGATCATGCAGTTGTGGTTACATCTTGACTTTCTTGATATCATTCTGGGGAAATGATGTCAGATACGCTACAAAGTCTTTGCTCAAAAACACAAAGGATGTAATGCTAATCTATCTTACAATGTTCATATAGTTCATATCGTCATCATTTCATGATGTTTCTGCTGCTATCCTCCTCCTCCTCCTCCTCCTCCTACTACTACTACTACTACTACTACTACTACTACTACTACTAGCATGAACTAGGTGGGTACAAATATGTACAACTTGGTTTACCTTTGTCACATCTAGATGTGGATCTTCTAGGTTTAACATCAGTGTTACAATACTATTGAGAACCTGATCCTGCATAGAGGATTTGTCTTTTGGGTCCAAAGTCTTCAAGATGTCTTGGAACAGTTGATTTGCAGCACAACATACATTGTTCCTCCTCTGGAGTTTCAGAAGGAAAGGAAATACTTCAATTTCTATTAGACTTGTAAATATCAACTTTGGAAGCAAAACAAAGATCTAGTTTTTTAAGGCTATTTTCTCTCGGGCCCCTTCCTAAGGAAAACTGGCACAAAATAACTGAATTTATTAATGAGAAGAAAGGGAGATGCTTTATGCCAGATCCTTATGGTTATTTCTCCTATAATAGAAGAAAAGAAGAAAATATTTTTAAAGATTTCCCAAATTTTTCTATTTATCCTCCCAGTTTGAAAAGCCTATCTCATGTGAATGAATAATATCTTCTAACTTACATCTACCAAGAATGGCTGAAGCTGTTTGACAATCTTTAGAAGTACATGGTTGACAGTTTTGTGGTGTGCAACCTCCTTGGTTATGACCTCAATAGCTGTCAATGTCACCTTCTCATCAGAATCATTGAAGTTAGGAAGTATACTCAGGATTAGGGATGTGAGTTCTTTCCTCTGAAAAGACATCAACACTCATTCTTTCTTTCTTTTTGTATTTGTCTATTTGATATAATTTGATACCACTATTATTGAACAGATCGGCAACTTGTATGCTAAATACAGTAAAACCTTTTTGTAGGACATGAAAGTTTAAGATGCAATTCTTCCCAAAGTTGTAGGCAGCAAAGAAGGACTTCTAGAGAACTAGGCCACAAAAATGCGAAGGCATTTGTCACTTTATTAATACTTGAAGAGGCAAGACATTGTGCTTTGATGGACTATTTATTTACCTATGAGATTTACCTCTGCCTCAGTCAATAAATGGACTTTCAATCTCACTTCTAAGGCAGGAGATTGGTGATCTGTCTCAAAGAAACTTAGTGTTTTATGGATTAAAAACAGTAGCTTGAATTGTCCTTGGAATTAAATAGCTCAATCAATATAGTTGATCCTCAAAAGTAATAATATCAGCTTTATATATCCCTTGTAGAAGAAAGCTGGCTACAACATTCTGAACATATTAAAGTTGCCAAAGTCTTTTCAAGGCAGTTTCATGCAGGGAATCTTACAATATTCAAGAAAAAGAGGCAACTAAGGCATTATTCACAGTTGCCTGATTGAATGGTTCCAGCACCAAATTAGCTTCATTTCTTCAGACACAAGTCATTATGTTAACCTCATTCATAATCTAAAGTTTTCTTCAAGCATGCAAATAATATACCAGGTTCAATCACTGATGGGGGAAAAAAATCATTGTCACTCACGTTTTGCAGATGCTGAATTACATTCCCCATCCCGTGAAGACTGAGCCAGCGGTAGGTTGGGTTTGAATCAATCTGCCAACTCTTTAATAAGCTCAAGATATAATGCTTTTGTAGCACTGTATAGGTAGACTCAGAAGAAAGAAGCTGAACAACATAAATAAATAAATATGTGGCAGAAAATCAGAGCACTTCACCTATCCCCCATTAGCTGTGGAAAGATAAAGATGGAATCAGGGCTGTATTTTGGGGGAAAGAAGTCAAGAAAGTCAAGATGGTGGACATCACTGCTCAATTGAAGGACATGTTTAGGAGCTTTGCTTATATGGTCATGAGTACCATCATGACTTTTTTGCCCTCTCTGGGATGCCTCTGGAGGGAACTCTGATTTCCTAACCCTTCCCCACTTCTATTTCCTCTTTTTCTTCCACGCCTATTTTTAACACACCTATGATCTCTAAGAAAAAGCATCAAGTGAGGCATTAGGAGTTTGTTCATTTATTAGTTGAAGAATTTAAAAGGCCATATAATGCTGCAGGACAGAAAGGACAACAGGTGTATAATCTTGAGATGATTTCAGAAAAAGAATTCCATTCAGAATTTTGGGTTTTCCCTTATAATGTTTTCTTTATAGCATTATCACACCCTGTTTAGCTGGGATGAAAATTAGAATATTAGTTTGCCAAATGGACAGGTGGTAAGACCTACAGATTTTAGCTAGATGGAACAGGGATGTAGTAACCGAGGTATCAATCATCAGCCATAAATTAAGTTCAAATAAATGAATTCATAAGTGCATGTCAACAGTGAATTGTCATACCTTCTCCCAGAGCCTTTTTCCTTTTTGTGTGGGTTGCATTGGTTGTGGCTACAATCTTGATCTTTTTGGAAACCTTCCCCACCCCCGCAATGTCCCTGAATGCTCAGAGTTTTTTATGTCATTTTCCAGCTAGAGTTGCAAATCTAAATCTACTCCTAAGTGCTCATGCTTAATCTGTCCCAAACAGCTACATGAAGGAGGAAATAAACCTACTGCAGTGAAAAAGGCCATTGCTGTTAGTTTCTGTTGATCATCCCCATGATGGAGAAATGGTATCACCTTGGTGAACACAGCATAATCAAGCCCATGATGATTCTTGACAAGAGCCCTAGAAGAACAACATTAATCAAATTATTGCATATCACAGTCATGGTGAACTCTGCCGTGAGCTTTCCCCCGCCCTATGGTTTACCTGGCCAAGAGGAAAACACCTTCAAGGTAATTCTCTGGTGAAGATAGAAGTTCCCAGTTTTCTGTGAGACTCGTAAAACATGTCTGTGATGACCTCTCCCTTTTAATCAAGGCTTTTAAAGTTTCCATGGTACAGCTGAATTAAGGACAAGAAAATAATTTGACTGGTATTTGATCTCCCTCTCCCTCCCCCCCTCTCTCCATCAATTATCTATCTATCTATCTATCTATCTATCTATCTATCTATCTATCTATCTATCTATCTATTTATCATCTATCTAATATATATATATATATATATATATATATATATATATATATATATATATATATATATATATATATAAAACTGTATAAAACTGTATATTTTATATAAAACATATAAAACTGTATATGAACGGTTAAATTATGGAGGGGGGGAAGGGGTGATTAGCAGCTAAAATTTTATAAGATACACCCAAAAGTGTTCAAGAAGCAAAATCTTTGTTAGCTAGTATACTTTTGGAGACATATGAAAATGGAATAACATTCTCAGTCTATATGAGAACTTATTTTTTTCTGAAAATCCCTGTCATTTCTGTTGGTAGTAAACTGCTACATCAGGGATGCATTTTGTTGGGACTTCCGGTTTGTCGGCCTTCGCGAGCGGCAGGATTTTGCGGCTCTTGCGCGATCCCTGCCCGCGCTAGCCGCTTTTGGGGCTCCGACCCAGACGGGTGCGGAGCTAGGCTGCCCTGCAGGGGCAGCTGAAGGTAGGGGATCCGGAGAGGGGTTTGGGGTGTTGCAGACCCCTCCCTGGCCGGTAGAACCCCTTTTCCCAGGACGGTGCAGCGGCGGTCCGTAATGGCCGCCACAAAGAAGCTGGCAGCCGGGTAAGAATGCGCAGGAGGAAGTGGAGAAAGTGATTGAGAGGAGAAAGTTTTTCTTGGCTCCTAGGACTCTAAGACATATTTAATAAAATTCCTGAAAAGTATGACTTTCTGAATAATACCTGCCAGAAGAGGAAAAAAGCGGCAGTTTGATGGTGCTGAAAGGATAGCTTACCCTCTTTTCCTACGGAATAAATAACTGGATATTAAGAAACCTATTTTTTTAGGTGAAAATTGGTTTTAAGCGATGAGTGGGAAGAGAGAGGATTAAAAAGAAAATATTTGTATGCTAAGACTTTGTTGGAGGAGATGCCTTAAGGATTCAAGACTAGAATATATTGCAATAAGATTTTAAACAGATTTGGACTTTCTTTCTCTTTGATTGATATTACCCCAGAAGGAGAAAGTGAGAACTCTGCCTTGGTTTGGACTGACTGATAACTTTGGGACTGCTTTATTTTTTTTATTTTCTTTGGAATATTCTGGTTGTTGTAAGAAGAAAGAAGGGGAAAAGAAAAGAAAAGATTTATAATGGCTCTTTCTGTTGAGGAACTAAGAAAAGAATATGAACAAGCAAAAAAAATGGTAAAGATGGTGTGGAAGAAGCTTTCCTTTTTTTAGAAATGGCGCTTACTAACTATCAACAAACATTACAACAGATGAAGACAGCAGAGGAACAAGAAAGAAAGGAAGGAGCCATTTTTAATGAATCTCAGAATTTGATCAAGAAAGAAGGAAGAGAGAAAAGAAGAGAACTAAAAGACTTAAGATCTAAAAAAAACATTTAAGAAAGGGAAAAATAAGGTGCAAAATCAATATGATGACAGTAAACAAAAGGAAAAAGGAACACGACAGAGAAGGGAAGCCAGTAAGGCAGAGGCTAGAAGAAGGGGGGTAGAAAGGTTTGTTGGGAGAAGAAAGAAAGGGAAAAGGTGGAGAAAAGCTACAATGTTTTGAAATTAAATAAAAAAAAGGAATTTTTTATGGATAATGGATAAAGTATAATTTTTTCAAAAAGATTTTGCAAGGTACATAAGATGAGATGGTAGTATTGTAATGGTTTAAGAGTTGATAAGAGATTAAAATGTTAAAATGTTTAATAATGATAGGCTTTAAAATTTAATAATAGGGGAGGTTTAGAATACTGTTTTAATTAAAGAGTTTAATAAGATTATGGTATTGATGTTATTATAAAATTTTTATTATAGTATTTGTTTTTAATATTTGGATTTATTGTCTAATTATGTATTTAAATATTTTGGATGTACTAGTTAGATAGAATGTACCAAGCAAAATCGGATTGGGTATTGGATGTTATCTTAAAGGTTAATTTGATTAATTTAGTGGGGAGATAGAAAGGCATCATACTCTGATTAATGATTTCAGGAGAAACTTATTTTTTTCCTTTTTATAAGGAATGAGACAAAGGGACGATAAAAAATGGACAAAAGATACAAATATAATGATTCAAACTAAGATGATTAATTAAGATAGAATTAAGAAGAGTGAAATATGTGGAGAAGTTAATATAGAAGACTTAGAATGGTAAATAAAATAAGTAATGATATGTAAGATGAGCATGAAGATAATTGAAGTCCATGAAGAGAGAGATACCTGGGTCCAAGTTACTTTCCAAAAGATTTTTTTATGTTTTGTGTGTTGTGTGTATATGTTTTTTGGGGGGAGAATTAGTAAAAGCTTGCAGAAATATAGAATGAGAATAATGGTAACTAAGTCAGAAAGAAATAGATGAAATAATAATAATAATATTGAATAAGAGTAAAGAGAAGTAAAGAGAAATTGAATAAGAGGTTTTTGTATGTTATATGGAAATGGTTTAAAACAGAATCATAATTTATCTGACTTGTTAAATTTACAATGAAAAAAGGTTTAAACATGTAATGAATAATGATAATTTGTGTGTTTTAAAAATTAATAAAACTTGTTTTTTTTTTTAAAAAAAAGGGATGCATTTTGTTCTTGGACACTTGGTCTTTGAGTAGTAATCCAGGGATCACACCAGAAAAGCAGATGGATCCATGAACAAAGAAAAGTCACATTTAGTCACTTTAAATTCAATTAGTTCAGCTAATAATTACACAAATTCCTTCTATTTAATGACACATATATTTGATGACGCATATATTTAATGACATTTCACTTCTGCTCACATAGAACATTGGTATCAAGTTTTGAACGGACACTCATCTGTGCTGAAATTACTGAAACTACTGTACTTCAGCATATGAACAAATGAAATAGGTTTTTAGTATGTTTTTACATTTTTGGTGGTGTGCATGTGTGTGTGTGTGTGTGTGTTCACACACATTTAGTGTTTAAATAGCACCAGTATCCTGATTTTTATAGACTAGCACAGAATGCTGGCTGGGGAATTCTGAAATTGAAGTCCAGACATGTTCAAGCTTCCATTGTTTGCACAAAAAACTATTTTTGCTTCAAGATTTTTGTGTATTCTCTCTCTGTCTGTCTCTGTCTCTGTCTCTCACTCCCCCTCCCCCCTCCCCCCATATCACTGCAATCCAAACAAATTATCAGCAGTAAATGTAGAAGGTGTGTGGAAGTGAAGAAAGGAAGTTTTGTAAATGGTGAGATACCACATATCTCATTAATAAAATGCCATTTTGAATGCTATAAATCTAATGATATTAGAAGATCATGTCATCTCTGTTCAGCCAGTGTTGTGGAAGTGATGAGTTCTATTAATTTATCAAAAGAGAAGAAAGGTATCCAATAAAGATTGGAGAAACATTCTAGAAAGAGGCTACATCCCTTCTGTCTTCCTTCTCTGACTTCTGAAGAAGAACAAAAATGTTCCACTGCTGAAGATGTGAAGGCTTAGGAGAAACATTTAGAAGACTTCTGAATAAATGCCCCCAAAAGCCTCTCACCCTTTTCTGTCCTTTCTCCAATTTTTCCAGTTTCCTTCCAGCTCACCAGATTTGTAGAAGTATGAGTAAGGTCTGGCTTCAACCTTGATACTAAATGCTTCTGAATCTACTGGAACTTACTTCTCAATGTATTGAATGTTCAGTCATAATTGATGATTAGTCACAACATGTGACAATCATTCTTTCAAGAATTTTTCTAGGAGGACATTTTAATTTCTCTCATCGTGTATATTCGCTGATGTACACAAGCATCAATATCTCTACAAGTCTCTGTCCTTAAGAAATAAAAAAAGTTTATTATGTAAAACCTAACACCGTTATTACTTGTTTTGTATCCCACTAGTTACCTTATGTAGTGTGATGTTTTGAGGATCTCCTCCTGCCCATAGTCATCATCTAAAGAGCTCACCAAGTAGTGCAGTTGAATGACCAGGAAAATGATCACAGATACGTAAAAGCTATTCATAGGAACTTTGCACCTTTTATCCTTAAATATTATGCCCAGGGCCTTTGTTGCCTGGGAAAAGAATATACATATAAACACAATATCTAAATTCTAGACAATTTGGTGTTTATCTGCCAAATATGTATCATTCATTATTTGGATTCTCAAATGAGTAAGTAACCATGGAAGAAACTTACAGCCAGCGGGAAAAAGGAAGTATTATTATCCTTGAAATTTAGGTCTGAGCCCAGGGGCTCACTGTGGAGGCTGGGTCTTCTTTTCAGGACTTCAAGGAGTTTGGCAAGGACCTGGAGTCTGACAGGTTGTTTAGCTTGGCCCAGGGCTTCCCAAATTTGAGTAACATGTCTGAAAATTGAAATTGAAAACAAAACATATGAAGATTTTTTTGTTTAAAAAAAAAAAGTCATTGCTGATTACTTCTTCAAACCTATTTTGGGATAAAGTTCCAAAGGTGCTTTTTCAAGAGGCAACTGCATGTTCTGGTTTTTCTTTGAAAACATTTCACTTCTTATCCAAGAAGCTTCTTCAGCTGAAGAATAACAAGCGAAATGTCTTCAAAGAAAAACAAGAACGTCCAGTGGCCTCTTGAAAAAGCATCTTTGGGACAACCATGACCTGGATGACTGAGAATCTCCACAGTCATTTGGGATAAAGTGTGTGTGTGTGTGTGTGTGTGTGTGTGTGTGTGTGTGTTGGAGAAAAAGACAGAGAGACAGACTTATTGAAATGAAAATATGGGCACAAATACAGACAAAAAGAGAAACTTTCTGCACACCTGGAAAACAATTGGCTATTAAAGATAGCAGAGGATATATATATGTGAGTTGCTTTTTAAATTAGGAAGGTTAGAACAGTATTTTAAAGGAGCATCTTGTCACTGTTTTTCACCCAAACCGAGACACTGTCGTCTTCAATAACCACAGGTCCAGGTTGTACAAGTCAGTTCAGATGCTGCCTTTCACTCGCCCAATTTGCTTTGTTGTTTCCAGCACTCTTCTCCTGACACATTTGTGAACTGGTCCCTGCTTCATCTTTTTAATAATTGGAGTGGCAAAGAAAGCACATTCCATGCTGCTGAAGCATACACTGGAGGCTCATGAAAGTTCAGCTGAGTAATGCAGGAAGAGACAAATAACGTACAATTCTTTGTATCAATAAAGTCAATATTTCTTCTTCACTGAACAACTTGTGTGGCTGGGTCTCCAGGAGGCAATCTTATAATGTAGCATCTTGAAAGCAACAGTCTCAGAAACCAGCATGGCGGTGCAGTTTTCCCCGGATTTAGTTTTATGTCATGTAACAAATTCAAGTTTATCCAGAGGTGAGAACAAGGGATTAATTCTTAGATTATGAATTTCAAATTTATGTTTTCAGCAGCTTGCTTTGGAAAATTGCTATGTTCTTCTTATTTATGACTACTCTATATTCCAACTAATGATTTATAGCATCATCTACAGTGGTGGTATGCTACCGGTTCGGCCCGGTTCTACCGAGCTGGTAGCGGTGATGAGCAGCAGAGACCAAACCTGTTTTCTCCGCTGCTCTGCTGTTGGGCCTCCCCATCCACCCACCCGGGCTCCTATATTCACCTTTATCCTCTGCTTTTGAAGTGCAGTTGCTTTGCGTGGCACAGAAGAGTGCCACGCGGCAGCTGCTGAAGTGACCGGGAGAGTGCAGGCTTGCAGGAAGTGAGTTGGAATGCCTCTGCACCTGCGCAAACACCTCTGCACCTGCGCAAAGTGCGTGTTTGGCGTGCATGTGCCCACCAAGCCACACCCACTGAACCGGTGGCAAAAAAAATGGAATCCCACCATTGATTGTCTAACCATTGTTGGGCCAACCTAAAGCTTGTCTGTTTTACTGTTTTGTTGGCACAAGAAAAGTAGGGTGATTCCAGAAAATGCTCTAAATCGCCCATTAGAAAATAGTCCAGGACTGAACATGGAATTCTTCAGAAGATGAAATTCTTACAGTACAATCTATATGATGGACTCAAAAAATAATGTTCACTTTTGGCATAATCTTCTTTTGCATTCCAAGAATTCCAAACTCGGTCCTTGACAGGGGTGGGATTCTACCAGTTCGCACCTATTCGCTAGAACCAGTTGTTAACATTCTAAGCAGTTCGGAGAACCAGTTGTTAGAAGAAATTACTGGCCTAATCCTGTAAGGAAGGCAGGAAGGAAACATTCTGGTGTTGCTTATAGAAACTGCCTCTCCGTTAACCCTTATTACATTCTTGGCAGGACTAGACTTCCTGTCTCAGGAACTTCTCTGGAGTTTTTTCCCCCTCCTTTGGTGGTACTTTGCTTGTGTGGAGTGACCATTTAAAGTTGCAGTGGCACTGAAAAAAATGACTTATGACCATTTTTCACACTTACGACTGTTGCAGCATCCCCACAGTCATGAGAGGCCAGACGAGGAGATGCGTGCCTCGATGTGAGTGATATTGAGTTGATCACTCCCAGCCAATAACATGACCACCAAGCCATGTGCACCCAGTCACATGACCACCAAGCCACACCCACCACCTAAGCCACGCCCACAGAACCGGTTGTTAAAAATTTTGAATCCCACCCCTGGTCCTTGACATTTTCAGGTAGGCATGGAAAAGATCCCTACTGAAATCTCTTAAAAGCCATTGTTAGTAATTGTGGGTGGGTGTGATTATGACATAAGGCAATTTCCTGTATTTTATACTCATTTTTGTCTGTGTCGTGCTGATAAATTATGACCAGATGAGGGCTCTGCAGACTGTCTTGTCTTGTAGGGTTTCATAAGTACATCCCCCAAGCTCGTAGACTTGAATGAACCCTTGTATTTTGATTTCGTGTCCATTGGTACTGAAAAATAGACACTGACAATTGCATTAGCAATTCAACAATTGAAGTGAATCATCACTAACCCAATAAATAAGGGACAGATGAGTGCATTTATCCACAGTATTCCAGGAATAAATGTGCGTATGGTAGAGAATTCAAAATGGTGGGGTCATTGCTATTGTTATCAGCCCACCTCTTCATCAGAAGAAAGCCTTTTCCCCCCCATACTTGTCAGAATAATTAGCCTGCCACTCTTTTTTCCTCCCCAAGTGCCTCTGAGGCAATTTGTACTTCTAGTGACTACATGGAAAAGTCCTTGCAGTTTTCTGGCCAACATTTGTAGAACTAGATTGCCATTGCCTTCTTCCTAGGGATTTTTGAAAATGACTGGCTGAAAGTTCCCCTACTTGCTTTATGCTTAACTTAGGAACAGAACTCAGATTTCCTTACTCCCAGCCCAGCTCTTTAACCACTAGACCAACCTGTCACAAAAGAACGAGAGCCTCAGAAGACTTGAGATGGCCTCATCTGTGTGTGCTTCAACCAGCAGGCAAACAGCTCCTATTGCTGCTTCTCTTGCACTGCGATCCTGGATAGCATTCAAGTGGAAATAAATAATATCTATGATTTCTGGTACCTAGAAAGGAGAAAAAAGAGATTGTCACGGGTTGTATTTTCTTGATTTTCTAGTGCTTGATATAACTTATTCAAATATGAATGTAGTAGTACTGAACATCTTGATAAGACAGGTTCTTCTTAGGAAAAATGGGCCTTTCGTTGTCTAGATTTTCAAAAGGAAGTCTTCATCAGGAAGCAAAAAAATATGGATCAAAACTGGATCATAAAGTATTGGAATTTCTCAAATGATGAAGTGCACCCTATTAACTGAAAAGTGTGTATTAGTTGACTGAAGTCACAAAATATTTTTCAGAGCACTTCTTCTAGGGAACACTTATTTAGAACTTTAAATATTATAAAACAATTTTCCCAGTGAAGGACTATCTCCATCACGTTAGGATTGAGCAATATGAATGACATGTCCATAAAACAAAGAATCCTGTTGCTTTGGAATAATATTGCAATTCTGAGTTGGTAATCTTTGGACACATGTATTTCAGAGTACAGATTATAATCGGTGAATTCCCATGTCAAGTCAGATGGAAAAATATTCTTTTGTTTCTAGAATTCTCAGTGTTGAAGAATAAAATTGCACCCAGATTCATCTAGAGCAGGGGTGTCCAACCTTGGCAACTTTAAGACTTGTGGACTTCAACTCCCAGAATTCCTCAGCCAGCTTTGCTGGCTGAGGAATTCTGGGAGTTGAAGTCCACAAGTCTTAAAGTTGCCAAGGTTGGACACCCCTGATCTAGAGAATTCAGAATTATAGGTATTTTTGATGATGAAGTTTTTACTGATAATCAAGGCATCCTTAATGTCAGCTGACCATCTTATATTTGCTTGCGCTTCGCTGCTATGCAGCAAGAGACTGCCATTAACTGTGGTGAGGGGGAATGAATGGAAGGGGGATGCTTCAGGAAATGAAAGTAAGTCCTATATCTCCTCCAGATGCTGCCTTAAGGTCATCCAATTGGAAGAAGGAGAGGAGGTGCTTTCCAAACTACACTTGGACCGATCATTAGGAAAACATCTTGCCTGAACTTGATTGATTATACTGGGGTGGGCAATGAGAGACAGTTAAGGGAGGGAAAAGTAGAATGTAGGGATTTTGGTGTGCGATTTTCAGTTCTGGCTTTGCATTAGTGCAGTACACTGATCTCTAATAAATTATGCCTTTCTCAATAAATGGAGCCAAGGATCACTTTATTTAGAGGTTTAAGTTGTGGCAGATCCGACACTTCAACATCTATGTCATGAATATCACTATAGAGGTGGCTCAGCAAATCAAAATTGTTTTTGATTACAGTGATTATGCTGTAATATGATGTTTGATTTAAAGAAATAATAATGCCATTAGCAACTTGTAATGACCATTTATAGGGGCAGATACCACTGGGAAAAAAATCGGAATAGGTTGGTTGCTATTGAAACATAGTGCAAATCGGTTTGCTACTATTTAAACTAGCAGTACTAGGGCAAGGGATAATTTCAAGACACCTGCAGGGTAAATCTGAGCATCAAATCAACATGGAACTTGACAATGAGACCTGCAAAATTCTCAACTTGTCTTACCTTTCCCCTTAATTTGTTCTTCTCTTTCTTTAAAAGAGAATTCAGCATAATTGCAGCTGCCTGAATATTGTTTCTGTTTGAGTCCCGCAGGCTAGCCACTGCCAAGAGTATCTGTCCAGTAACAGTGGCTGTTGGATCAGTTTTGAGAGGTTTCTGAAAGAGTCAGAGAAGAGGCCACCATAGGACACTTGGTGGAGATCAAGTGTAAATGTCTGCAATTCTTAAGCAAGTGGCAGAGCCAGTTTGTGCTTTTATTAAATTTTACTCAGTGCTGCAAGGAGAAGTCTAGGACAAGTCACTCTAACCATTAGCTCTGGACTATAACATTATGTCTACCCCTAGGTTCTCCTGTCAAGGCTCCAATATGCACCCCCATTCAAATCATAAGTCTCTAGCCACATCTTTCAGAGTAAAAAAAAAAGATTTATTAGGAGTGAACATATCAGCGTTTCTTGGTTGCAGCCGACTCTGACACATCATTCATTTCACCCTTGACCCTAGTCTTGCCCCCACCCCCCTGGATTCTCCAATGAGAATTCTCCAATGAGACACATCCATAGCCAAGAGTCATCAATCATGCTCTCCAGTAATAATCTTGCGCACCAACAGCTTCAGCTGCCAAGCAATTATCTGAAGCATTTAAGGAATGCACTGTTTTCCCTACTCCCTTTCTGCTGGCAACGAAAAAGACCAAAAAAGTATTTTTTAGTTGACATCTCCAATATAAAGTTTGAAATCTGTGTGAGACTTCAATTCTCATAATGCCTAACCAGTATCACCACAAAGATGGGGGTTGAATTCCAACATGGCTGGAGGGCAGAAAACTGGGGAATGCTAGTTGAAGTGTACATACTGTATATGGTCATCGAACATGAAATTAAACGTACTAAAATAAATGGAAAACTGCCTCAAGACAATATATGTGTACAAGTTTGCCAAGAACCAAATTTAGTCTTTGAGCAGCCTACTAGAAGCCACATTCCAAAACATAGATGGGGGTCTTTAAAAAAAGTGGATTGAGATAGATTAAAATGATATTTGATTTCATTTGAATTTTATTAATATTTTTCAGTGGCTGTATTGGGAAAGTATATACTTCCACCACTGCATAGTAGCTATAACTATGAAGGATTGGAGCATAAGCAGAAGACTTTTGGAATTAATAGTCTTCTGATTCACAGGTTGATTGTACCTCATTACATTCTTCTGTAATCGGAGTCAAGGAGATACTCTCATGATGTTCCATATCTGCAATCCCTGTTTTGTGTTTTAACTCCAGAAGAAAGTTCTCAAGCTCCAACCCTGACTGGACAGTGAGACCTTTCTCTTGTAGTCTGCTTCTTGTGTTCTGCACATAGTATTTTGCTTTTTCTGGCACAAATATGTGAACTGTATGTGGCTTTGCCTTCACCTGGAGCGGGCCATCTAATGTGTCCCCAGAGGAGGTCTGTGTGGATTTATCAAAGCAGATAAAATCTGGTTCACTGGCAAAGGGCATGTTCAGCCTCAGATGTGGTCCATCGGCCTTCTCTATTTTTTCTTTTATCACCATAGCTGCTCTAGGAGAGAAAGAAAGATTGTGAAGTTGCCTCTCAGAAGAACCTCTAAAATTATTCTTGGCCAAAGCATGCTGAGTTGGATGAGGAGAGTTTTCTGCTGAACCCTGTGGAAACAAAATCCCTCAAATAAGGATCTCATAAAAACTTGTACGCTACAGGTTTTGTCCTCGACTTAGGCCGACAATTGAGCCCAACATTTTTTGTTGTTAAGTGATATATTTCTTAAGTGAATTTTTCCACATTTTATGACCTTTCTTGCCTCAGTTATTAAGTGAATCTCTCTTCTCCATTGTCAGGAGAATGCTTGTCAGAAGATTGCAAAAGGGGATCACATGATTTTGGGATACAAAGCAATGGTCATAAGTATGAACCAGTTGCCAAACATCTGAATTTTGATCACGTGATCATCGGGATCCTGGAAAGGTCGTAACTGTGAAAAACAGTGGTAAGTCACTTTTTCAGTGCCATTATAACTTTGAACGGTCACTAAATGAACTGTTGTAAGTCCAGGACTACCTGTATACAATAATAAGAAATGAAAATGTTGTTGTAAGAAATCTGTTAAACTTTACAGTGAAAAGCCAGAAATAAAATTACTCCCAAAGTTCATGGCTTTTTGCTTTTGCTCAAAATATTGTGGTGATTCACCTGTACAATTTATAGCAGTGTTTCCTTTTTTTTTTTTTAATAAACAAGTTTTACTCAATTTTTCCAAAACAACATAAAAAAGCTCTTTTCACTGTACAACATAATTCCGAGTCACCACTTTTACATGCAAATATGACAGTAATTATATATTCATTTTTTACATTCAACATTGTCTTGTCCATTTTTAACTTGATTCTATTATTACTTCTCCATTTCAACTTTTACATAAGAAAAGAAACAAACACATTAATTCTGTTAAGTGATATTACTTTCATTCTTAGCATCTTCTCAATTCATTTCAATTTATTTCAAATATATTTCTTAAAACATTAACATTTCTTTTAAGCGTGGCCTTTTCCAAAGTACTCTTTTCTCATTTTACCTCTCAACTTTTATATAAGAAAAGGAACAAGCAACTTGATCCTATTCATTAATATTACTCTCATTCTAAAGCAGCAGTATTTCTATAGTATTTGCTTTATTCTAATTCTATAATCACAATTGATAATTATTTTCATAACATCTATTTTATTGTAATAACGTGTAGGCGTGTATATACAGTATATGTGTGTGTGTGTGTGTGTGTGTGTGTGTGTGTGTGTGTAAGATGCATAAAAAATTAATCAATTCTCTTTAAGAACTTTAATTAAAATTCCCTACAGTAATAAGAAATTTAGGGCCTGCCCAATGATATTCCTACAAAAAAGGTCCAAGAAATTTTTACTTACACAATGGAAAATGAGATGGATAACTTCCATCCATTTATTTTGAACAGAGAGTATACACATTTGATTGATTGATTCATTGATTTATTGAGGTGTCATATTTCTAGTGACCACATAGATTTTCTTCATGACAAACATATGCATATGAAAAAAGTGTAAAGTCATCATGTATGATTATAGCTTTTAAATAATAATTCTTGACTATTTTAACATTTGACATCAGAAATCTCTTGCTCCCAGTCTAGAGGTTCAAATTGCATGTACTATGGAAAGTTGCCTTGATTTCACTTATAAACAAATCACGTTTGATAATTTTTTAAATATTTCACTCATCTGATAGATGACAAATATGACCACATATTTAAAATAAATAAATCCGGATTACAGAATGAATGACAAATCAGAACCACAGAAACAGTGTGGGCTACGGAGGTGACTTGTGACTGACAAGCTCTGAAAAGTTAATGGAGGCTTACGAATTATTTGACAAATTGAGATAATCTACTTACAAATGTGCATGGTTAGAACCAGGGTTACAGGCTTCTCTTTCTGATGCACCAGTTTTTGCCTCACTGAAATGTGCTAAAGAAAAGATCTCCACTAACCTACTCAGGTAACAATGGATTTTATTACATCATTACTTTATGGATACCCTGGTTACAATATTACCAAGAGGGCCCAGTGTTCCAGTGGTTACATGGGTATCCCTGGTACAACCAACTCAGACAGTACTACTCCCAATGATAGAAAGCATTGAAGCAGAGACCATTAATTCAAAGTAATGTTTGTTGCAAAGAAACAGAACCTCTAGAAGCATGTTTGAAAGAAACCTGTTCATTTTGAAAGTCAACACTATGGAACCATAACCATGATGCCATACATTTATCAAAGGGATCATGGTTGAAAGAGGATTTATTTAGATTAAGGAAAACCATGTGTGCAAGAACTCAGTTGCAGATTGGTCAACAGTACCAATTAGATAAGGTATGGGAAAAGAATTCTCAAACATCAGAAGCATAGAATTTTAGGATAGACTTCCAACAATGCTTATAACAACTGGAAATTTATTCATCTTTATCACAGACTCTAATCTATTCAAGAAAAAAAGGAAGTAGCTTAGCTGATTTTCCAAAATTCCCAGTATGGTCAGATCTGTTTAACATTTGGACAATAAGACGTATATTCTTAACCAAATTTTAAGATTATTTTTTTCATAGTTATGCTATGGATCTAAATGATTATAGTACCATTATCATGCCATCATTTTAAGATAACAATTGCATTATTAGTTGATTTTAATGACATTCAATTGAATTAATTTGATATAGCCAAAGCATTCAGTAGTGAGATGCTAAAAGAATAACTCAAGAATTAAAAGTGTCATGATGTCCAGAACAGGTGAACAGTACCATTGTCTTTTTAGAAGTTTACAAAGGTGTTGTCACAAGCATCCTTTGCTTATAGCAGTAATAGATACTTTAAAAGAAAAAAAGATGCAGAATCTAATTTGTGATTGAACATTACATTGTATACTTTTATAGGTGGTCACCCAAAAATGGATCTTCAGAATTAATGATTCATGGATCTTCAGAATTCTATGGAAGCTCGGTCACTTTCCTGGACTTGAGTGAAAGCAATGAGGGAACCTTGAGTTCTGCATCAGAACACTGAAGAAAAGAAAAGCATTTCTTCATGTGATCAATGGTGGGATTCAAATTTTTTTACTACTGGTTCTGTGGGAATGGCTTGGTGGGCATGGCAGGGGAAGGATACTGCAAAATCTCCATTCCCACCCCATCCCCTAACCTGCTTTCCAGCTCCATTCTCCTGGGCAGGACAACAAATGAAGACTCAGCCAGTCAGCTGGGACTCGGGAGGCAGGGAATAGATAGAGGGAGGGCCAGTCAGAGGTAGCATTTGCTGGTTCTCTGAACTACTCAAAATTTCTGCTACCGGTTCTCCAGAACTGGTCAGAACCTGCTGAATACCACTTCTGCATGTGATCCTAATTCAACCAGAAGAATAATTTCTGCCAAGCTTCTTTGAGATCATGGACAGCCAAGAGAACAAGTCAATGGATCATCAAACAAATCAACTTGGAGTTCTCAGTCAAGGCACAAATGCCCAGGATCAAGTTATCCTATTTCAGGGGAATTATGTTAACATCAAGCTCTCTGGAAACGGCTCTAATGGTGGAAGGAAAAAGAAGAGGACTGTAACCATCAGCAAGATGGGTGATTACAATGGTGATGGGTACAGCCTTGAGAGTTCTGAAAGGACAGGTTAGAGACAGATATAGATTGATCATCATGGAGAAACTTGATGGCACATAATCAGTCAAATCTGACGTTGTTGGTTAAAAAGCTTCATGGTAGCACATAAAGTTAAAAGGAATGACTTGAAACAAAAAAAGCCATTTTATTAATCATGATAAACCATATAGAATGGAATGGAACAGAACAGAACAGAATTCTTTATTGGCCAAGTGTGATTGGACACACAAGAAATTTGTCTCTGGTGCATAAGCTCTCAATGTACATACAACCAACAAGTGATAAAAAATGATCACAATTATAAAATAAATCATCATAAACCATAAGATACTGTACAACATGCAGTGATAGTCATAGGATACTAATAAAAGCAATCAACATAAATCCTAAGATACAAACAACAAAGTTATAGTCATAAGAAGCTAAGTAAATAGGCAATAGGAAAGATGAGAAGGATAATAATAATAATAATAATAGCCCTATTAGGTGGTTTGATATCTCAGGGCATAAGACAGTGTTGTGGGAATTAGCTGTTTAAGAGAGTGATGGCATAGGGGAAAATGTTAATATTAAATAAATCTATGTATATACCGTGTTTCTCATAAAATAAGGCCGGGTCTTATTTTATTTTTTTGAGCCCTGAAAAAACGGCTAAGACGTCTTTTCAGGGGTGACTTAACTTCCTCCCCCACACGCACCCCAACCTAGAGTGCCCCATCCGCAGTCACCTCTCCATGCGGCCACTTCTATCAGCTGATGGAAGCTCTCCGAAGGCAGAGTCACCAGCCACTTCTATCAGCCAGTAGAAGCGGCCTTGTGGAGAATTGAGTGCGCATGGGCCACTCTAGGTGGGGGTGTGCATGGGGGAGGAAATCTATCAGCCAGTAGAAGCGGCCTCAGGGTGAGCGCCCACACGCACTCCCCTCGCCACAAAGCCGTTTCTATTGGCCAATGGAAGCTCCCCAAAGGCAGAGTCTCCAGCCGCTTCTATCGGCCGGTAGAAGCGGGTTCGTAGCAAAGGGAGTGTGCGTGGGGCACTCACCTTGAGGCCGCGTCTACCCGCTGATAGAAGCGGCTGATCTCTCTGCCTACGGGGAGCTTCCATCAGCCAATAGAAACGGCTTTGTGGCAAGGGGAGTGCACGTGGGCGTTCGCCCCGAGGCAGCTTCTACCAGCTGATAGAAGTGACTGGTGATTATGCCTTTGGGGAGCTTCCATCAGCCAATAGAAACGGCTTCATGGCGAGGGGAGTGTGCGTGGGGCGCTCCTGTCAGGAGTGCTCCGCGGGCAGCCACGCCTCGCCCCAAAGCGGCTGGTGACTCTGCCTTTGGGGAGCTTCCATCAGCCGATAGAAATGGCTTCATGGCGAGGGGAGTTCGTGTGGGCGCTTGCCCTGAGGCCACTTCTACCGGCCGATAGAAGTGGCTGGTAACTCTGCCTTCGAGGAGCTTCTATCGGCCGATGTTCTATCGGTAGTAGATTGGGGTATTCTAGCCTAGGCTATATGCAGGGCGCTCCTAAAGGCAAGTTTTCTCCCCCCCTTTCCCCCACATTTCTCTTCACCTCGTGTAATTTTAATGAACGATGTGAGAAATGGCGGGGAAACACATGGATTAAATAGGCCTAAATTTTGGGGTCGGGGCTTAATTTCACCTCATGCCTAGAAATCATGCTGGGCCTTCCTATTGGTGGAGGCCGTATTGTTGGAGAAACATGGTAGAACTTCAATTACTTATCACTTTCTAACTATTACTTTTCTTTCTTTTTGTCTTTACGTCTGGATGTAGCTCTCTCTCTTATGTGTGTGTGTGTGTGAATGGATGATTGGATTTTGTATGTGAGATAGGGGAATGGATGAATAAAAAAAACTGAGAAAAGGAGGGAGAGAAAAGGATTGCTTTACTCAGTGGTAGCTTTGCCAGTGCCAGTATTCCAAAGCAAACACCTTCTAAATATTTTTCTATGATCAGAATGAGGCCCTTTATCTCAGACTGAGTCCAATCTGAGTCAGTCATTAGGATCAGCGATTTTCGTCTTCCAAGTGAGAGAAAAATATTGTAAGTTACTCTTTTATAATAGGATTTTAAGTATGATTAAGTTAGGCTCTTTCTTCTTACATATAGAACCCCCGCCCTAAAACCTACAACGTGTTCAGTTACAAGTATGTAATGCATTATTACAATCTTCTAGGAAAATAGGAAGATCTGCCCAGGCTAGACAACAAGTAAATAAGATAAGGAACATCTTCCCAAGATAAAGTCTAGCAGTGAGACCAGATAAGGCACTGAGACACAGGAAACAATGTCATGTTGACCCTTAAGCTTATAGTAATCTCTTCTTAGAATGTAGAACCTAAAGTGGGTGGATGGAGGGCCTCTTAGGCGTGGCGTGTTTTGTGCGGGGTATTGTTTGAATATGGAATTTTGCTCTCCTTGTACTCGATCCACTTGGGAGGGGTCTTGGGGGCCGCGCTTGCAACCGCTTTCTATTTTTCTTCAATAAACCTTTGAAATTGTGTACCAGACTTGTCTTTGTATTGTGAGTAAACATTTATTGGGGGTCTTATATCTCACACAAGGTTTCAGCCTATCTTCGTGGAACTTCTTTCCAGTAGAGTGGGCGCTGTTCTGTGTGCGGCATTTATACAGTCCTGTTGTATGTAGCTTTTTAGATACTGACTGGGGTGTGTTGATGGCTGAATTTTAAGTCACTTGCTTGTGCTGCTCAGCCCTTGCCTTCTAAGTACTTGATAAATTGGTGGTATATCAGCACTCCTGTTGACTGATGAGAGGCCTATTTCTCAGGCTTTGATCAATTCCCTGGCTGTTTTTGTGTCTGCTCGTCCAACTATCTTAGCTGCAAAATTTGTGCCCTTGTTCATTGTAGTGTTTTTATCCTGGGACATGTATATTCACATTCATTCATCAGATGGGGTGTTCTCCTTGGCTGGAAGAACAACAGGTAGGTTTTGCCTTTTTCTCTTTGCATTCGCCATGTCATTCTCCTTATAGAGGTGGTCAGATTTCTATCTTTCTGTCTTGTCTCCCACCTCATTTCATCTCCTCTCAAGTCTCTATGGAGATAGGAGACTGCAAATAAAAAAATGCATTTTGTCCTCAGGAGGGCAACTCTTTGATCTATAAACCTGAGATTTTTTTTTCCAAGTAGCTTTCCGTACTATGAAGCAGTGCAATTCCATCTGATACCTGAACCCAGTGGCATCCTTATGTTTGAAGTAGATAATGATTAAGTGATGAGGCTCTCTTGCTTGACTATTGCCTTGAATTTCTGACACATACTATTGGAAACACAATTGTATCTTTCCGCCAATGCAGATTAAAATCATCTTTCCTGTCAATCTTTATAAACATTTGGAAATGACATTTGTCCATGATTTCCAAGACATAGAAGCAGCAGCAAGAGAATATTTATTATGACAGGCATAAAGTATTTTGGATATGATCAGCTTTCTTTTTACAAAACCGTACACTAGCTACCAAACAAAATATATTATTCTATTGATTAAGCTGTCTCTAGCAGAGCTGTAGGCTAGACTGAGATGTCAGAAAATATCCTGGAAGAAAGCAATGGCAATCTCTTTTGTTCCTGTTGCCAAGAAAATTGCACAGACATGCTCACAAAATCAAATGAGTCAAGCTCAACTCAAAGAAAGTTTTTTCTTCCCTTTATCTGGCATTGAAGCAGCAGGTATTGGTAGGAACAATTTTCAATTCTGGTTAATTGTATTATATAAAGTATGACTATACTGTAATGCCTAGCAACACGACTTTACTATAAGTTCAAGACAGCCAGCACAAATGTTTGATTGCACTCACTCTTTTGTAATGCAATAAAAAAAAACTCTGATGCAAATCCACACATAGAAAATACAGTTCCAGATATTGAACTAAGCTGATCTACAGTTGCCTTGATCACAGCCAACTTCAAAACACTGAATACTCCATATTCAAGCTGTGTTCTCTTCAGTTGACCAGGTAAAGTCTGCAAAATGTAGCCCTAAATCAATGGTGGCTTCCTTTCTATACTGTGTTTACTCATGTTTTTTTTTTTAAATTGCCATTATTTTAATCAGTTCAAAGATTGGTGCTGAAAAGACTGTGAAATGCTAGTGTGTCGCTATGGTGCCTTACCAACAGGAGAGGGGCAAAGCCCAAGAATGGGATTTCATGTTGGTTAGAGTAATACCCAGATATATTTTTCAACCAGAAAACCAATTTTTAACAGTCAGTTCTTTTCCAACTTCTATCTTCATATTTTTATTATCTTCATTTTTTATTGTTAGTAAGCCAATCTCCAAATTCCTTTATTTATTTTTCCATTAATAGTTCTATTATTGCCAAAGGGATTTCCAAAATGAAAGCAAAATCATAAGCAAATGCCCTTAGTTTATGTCATCCGTCCCACTCAGTCATCTAGCAAGGAAAGACTCTTGGCCCCTGGTTTCACCAACAGTATATTTTACTAAAGCTTAAGCAGTTACAGAAGTAGCAAAGCTGGATCTGGTATTTTTGCGTTCAAATGATACAATGACAGATAACAGATAACAGATCATCAGAGTTGGAAGGGACCTTGTAGGTCATCTAGTCCGACCCCCTACCCAAGCGGGAGACCCTACACCATTTCTGACAGATGGCAGTCCAATCTCTTCTTGAAAGTCTCAAGTGATGGCGCTCCCACAACTTCCGAGGGCAAGCTGTTCCATTGGTTGATTGTTCTCACTGTCAGAAAGTTTCTCCTTATTTCCAGGTTAAATCTCTCCTTGTTCAGTTTCCATCCATTATTCTTTGTCTGGCCTACAGGCGCTTTAGAAAATAGCTTGACCCCTTCCTCTCTGTGGCAGCCCCTCAAATATTGGAAGACTGCTATCATGCCTCCCCTGGTCCTTCTCTTTACTAGACTAGCCAAGCCCAGTTCCTGCAACCGTTCGTTGTATGTTTTAGCCTCCAGTCCCCTAATCTGGTGAACTAATTTTTCTTTTCCTCTGGCCATCCCCCTGTTATCAATTGATGTCCATTTGGGTGCTTGGATATTGTGGACTTTCCAGCTCTGAATACCAATGGCTGATCTTGGGCTGGCTGGTGTTTCTCACATCTTGGGCCAGCACAGCTTGGTTTCCATCCCTCCCCTAATCCCTCCCTACATTCAGGTCCTCATTTCCCTCTCCTCGTTGCTCATGTCAGGCTGTCAGCTTGCAATGCTTGGATAGCAGAATGGCAGCCCTGATAGTTTATATGCTTCTTTTCAGTGGTGAGATTCAATTTTTTTTACTACCAGTTCTGTGGACGTGGCTTGGTGGGCGTGGCAGGGGAAGGATATTGTAAAATCTCCAGTCAGAGGCGGTATTTGCCAGTTCTCTGAACTACTAAAAATTTCCGCTACTGGTTCTCCAGAAATGAGAATACCACCACTTCTTTTTTAACCTTCACCTCAGCAATTCTCAGTTAGATTTTTGTGCGACAGAAACTTCAGTCACCTAGTTACTATCTCTGAAAAACTATGTATGGAATGCACTTCCGATTTCTAAGCTGCCGCACTATTCTTTCAAAACCCTTTCCCCCCTCCCTTTCTGCTGGCAACTCTAAAACAACCATAGAAATATTTTATGAATTGACATTATGGTCACCTGTTTGCATCACCGTGTAGTGTGAAATTCATCCAGTGAGGAGGTGATCGGTTCTGTTGCTGATTGGTTGTTTGGATGGTCCAGTTTCTTATAGGTTCATATGATGGCTTTAAGTTAATTTGTTTGTTGATGGATCCATTTGTAGAAATTTTGATTCAATAATACAGGTCTCCCAGATAATAATTCATCATGGGCATACACATTTAAATGTTAGCTTTGCCTTTGAGAAATGAGTTACCATGAGTCTGCAATGCCATTCTTGCTTCATATTTTGAATATGTCTGAAATAGTTGTCTTACAAGACAAATGAACAGAAGAAAACTTGAATTTCAAGCATGTCTGTTTCCTCTAAAGAAATTAGTTTTCTCATTGGTATTAGAGATTGTATGTCAGCTATGTAGTTATATGCATTTTATTTTTGCAAGAGGGAAAAACAGATTTATTTATATTTTGCCATGCATTGTCTCTTATCTCAACATTTCTGGCTGCTTTAATTCATTTTGGAGATTTGTTTTGAATGTAGATGAGTTAATTATATGGGGCATGTGAAAAGTAATTCATCAAGGATATATACTTTATATGATCTGAATTTGAAATTTTAGAAGGATATGTGTTTATAATTCTCTGCAATTGGAAACCCTATTATCTTTCCACAAAGCCAGTAACATGCAGCACTCAGTCATAGGTTTTTTATTTTTATTTCTTTAGCACCTTTATTCATTCCTGCAATCAGAACATCTTTACTGACAGCTACAATTCACCTTAGCCTAGGTCAGGGGTCTCCAAATTTGGCAACTTTTAAAGATTTGTGGACTTAAATTCCAGAATAGAATAGAATAGAATAGAATAGAATAGAATAGAATAGAATAGAATAGAATAGAATAGAATAGAATAGAATAGAATAGAATAGAATAGAATAGAATAGAATTCTTTATTGGCCAAGTGTGATTGGACACACAAGGAATTTGTCTTGGTGCAAATGCTCTCAGTGTACATAAAAGAAAAATACATCCATCAAGAGTCAAGTATCATAAGGTAAAACTTATGATAGTCATAGGGTACAATAAGCAATCAAATCATACTAGGAAACAATCAATATAAATCATAAGGATACAAGCGACAAAGTTGGTCATACAGTCACAAGTGGGAGGGGATGGGTGATAAGGAGTGATGAGAAAATTAATAGTAATAGTAGTAGAGACTTTGTAAATAGTTGAACAGTGTTGAGGAAATTATTTGTTTAGCAGAGTGATGGCATTCGGGGAGAAAACTGTCCCGAATTCCCTGCCCAGCATGGGGAATTCTGGGAGGTGAAGTCCACAAGTCTTAAAGTTGCCATGTTTGGATACCCTTGGCCTAGACCAGAGTTTCTCAACTTTGGCACCTTGAAGATGTGTGAACTTCATCTTCCAGAATTCCCCAGGCAGCTGTACAGGCTATGAAATTCTAGGAGCTGAAGTCACATAACTTTGCCAAGGTTGTTAAGGTTGGAGTAAATCATGGGTGTCAAACTCGATCACGTCAAGTGACATATCATGATATATTGCAAAGTTTTTTGCCTTTGCAGAGCCGGGGTGGGTATGGCCTATGCGTAACACATCTAGCCCACAGGCCACCAGTTTGACACCCCTGGCCATGATCCTTTGTGTGAATTTCAATTCCCAGAAGGCTTAGGGAGTAAGAGCTGAAGTTCAACATTTGAAGGGCTTCCTGACTGGGAAAATAGCTCCATATGATATGTAGTGGCTTAGCTGAAAATTTTTAACTTTAGCAATTCCTCATTTTGCTGTTCAGATGTTACATGTTCAACTGTGTTTTTCAAATATAAGAAAAAAGGCACACCCTGTTCTCATTCACTTTGCCTCTTCCCTGACACAGTTTGGCTTTGAAGGAGTGTAGGAAAACGAATAGAAAGAGGTGGATTATGGCATGGAGGAAGGTATCTTGAACCTGCCATCTCCTTCTCTTCCCCATTTCAAGAAATCCCAATCTTTTTAGAGATCCCAATCTTTTTAGTACTGCGTCAAATATGGAAGATACATTTTGAGAATATGGTCATACAGATAGTCCTTGAGTTAGGGCTATAATGGAGCTTGCCCATAACTTGTGACAGTTGTAATAGAATAGAATAGAATACCTTTATTGTCATTGCATTCTACAAATACAGTGAAATTTGCAAGCTACTCCAACAACAACAACAACAACAACAACAACAACAACAACAACAACAATAATAATAATAATAATAATAATAATAATAATAATAATAATAATAATAATAATAATAATAATAATAGGACTAAATCACAAATGCACTGTTTGATTCAAGACAATTACTGCCTTGGAAAAGAAACTGTTTCTCAATCTGTTAGTCCTCATTTTAAAATGGGTTAGTCATGTGACTGACCCAAATTTACAACCTTTTTTGCAGTGGCCATTAAGTGAATCATATGATTGTTAAGTGAAGCCATGTTCATTAAACAAAGTTTGTTTAACATTCTTTGTTTCCACTCATCATAGCCACATTCTCCACATTCATTGCCCATTGAAAGTAAGTTCTCTAATGCCAGAAAGATTTCCTGTTCTCTTTGCTAAAATAATAATTATTCCTTTTTTCCCTTAAAATTGGTCTGAAAAATCTCACCTAACCTCTTTAGGCAGCTGCCATAATTATACATCTGAGCAGCTCTGAATTTGTAAGATGAAAGAAGAAGGCTATAGAAACAAATATCTCTTATGACTATTCTCATTTCAGGCCACCAAATAGGCCATTCCTGCATATGGAAAGGGCTTAAATTACATCTGTTTTTATGATCAATTGATTAACTGGGTCACTAAACCTCAATTACACCTGAGACATTGGAAAAGGATCGCTCAATAAAATCACTCCAGCATCTTAGATGTAGGGTGAGATTATGACATACTCTTGGCATTTTTCAGTCATTTTCTGCTACATGCTATTGACTACAGTTCTCTTTTGTCTTCAGTTCCTATTGGTGCAATAATCCTCACCCTTCTACATCTATAACTTAACTGTGTATTTTATTATACCTACATATAAGTCGATCCATCTCTGTTTCTCTTTCACTAGCTCTTAAAAAAAAATTATAATGGTAAGAAAAAAAGCTTTAATTGCAAAAGGAAGGATATAGATTCAGGGGTGCTTTGTTAAACATGCACATCAAATAGATATTCTACTTTTTAAAAATATCAATATTATAGTGAGACCACAATAAAACGTGTCTTTCAGTAGAGAAAAATCCTCAACCCCTCTATGAAATGTGGAATTGCTTTTTTTATAAGCGGTAGCAGAACTCAATCAAAATGAGAAAGAAGGCAACAGAATATACAATAGTTTGCTACAGTTTAGAAATGCAGGAGAGACATTGGCTGGGTTGTTTTGTGTGTGTTTCTGAACCTATAAATACTCATATCATATTTTTTGTGTTTATTCATTATTTTCATTTTTAATTATTACTGCTCATTTTGAGTTTTGAGTTCATTTTGACTTTGGTGTTGAATATTCTATTGATTTGGGAATTTTTAAATGTCAGTTTTTATTTGTACTATATTTTACTTTGTTAAAAGCTGCCAGGAGTCAAATGTCTTGATGGCATACAAATTTGGAAGGAGAGGGTAAAACATGAGAAATCTCATAGTGTGCTCAACAGCATGACAATACATAAAATAACTTTCAGATCTATAGTCTTATCTTCATCTATTTTTTAAATAAGGCCCTGGATGTTTATTATGATTGCTATTAATGGAACTCAGTCCTTGTTAAGGGTGCTTAAAATGCTCTGTCTGTGTTTGTATAAATACAAATATGGAACTATTTGTAAAACAAAAGAGGTGAAAACAACAATAGGTAACTTAGCAACTAAAAATAAGCATGAGAGAATAATGAAGATTTAGATTTAAAAAAGAAATAGACAAAGAGGCATTTAATAGAAATGTCAGCAAGTTTCATAGGCTTTTATTAATGGGAAAACAAATATAAATTTAAAGGCTCTTTCATTAAGAGAATAATCAATATATCTGGTTTTCACTCAGTGGTGTCTGCTTTAAAGAGGAACTACTTTTCCCAATAATGACATTCCAGTTAGAGTAGATTACCATTTTTAGCTGACCTGGTATCTTTTCAATGCTAAGTATATGTCTCATGAATTGTTATACCACTGAAAGTGAAGATGGATTCTTGGTTTTTCCATTTCACCACAATTTGAACTGCAGATGTAAGCAAGAAGATTGCATCTAATTACAAAGTCTCTGGAGCATCCCCCCTTTTATGGAATTGGTAAAACTTGGAGCTACTTCAAAAGTTTGCATCAAATGTTTTCCTATACGTAGCTTTACATAAACAACTTTTGGTTAGGCATAGAGTCAGAGAGTCATTGGAATGAACTAACTCCTGTAGGGGTTTCTCCCCCAAATGAAATACAAATGTAGACTCAATTGCATTTCATTTTGGGGAGAAACCCCTGCAAGAGTTAGTTCATTCCAATGACTCTCTGATTCTATGCCTAGCCAAAAATTGTCCTTTTGACTTAAAAAGTTACTTGGATGAGTAACAAAACGTCTCTGTTTAATAAACTTTGGTCCAATTGCCATGATTTAAACTTTTACATGCGTTTGGCTTGGATGATTGAGTCTACATTTACATATTAAACAGTATTTCTGCCTTATCAATTTTAAGCCAGAGTTCTCAAAGAAGCCCTAGAGTTAAACTTGATTTCTGGCTACATTAATACAATTGTGTTATTTGTTCACAACAAAATAATGCAATTGTATAACGCAATGACACTGGAATAATCCTGGAGTGATTTCAATGCCCCAGAGTACTGCTCTAGATTTTTCCAGGTTTGCTTCTGTTTAGCTTTTGAGCGCGGAAAACTTGGGCAGTGCTTCCATCTGCTGATACAAGAAAACAGCAAATTAATTTACTGAATCTTTTGGTTCATTTTAATATATAACAAAGAAGAGTAAACAGCAGCCCCATCACAAATTCTTATGGAAGAAGGACTGAAGGACTACAGACAAGCAAAACAGCCAGCATGGCAATGAAAGGTTGAATGTATGGATTATCTATGCAAATTTGTACATTGAATCTTTGTAGATTCCTTCCTACAGAATGAACATTCTGACTGCATAGCAAAAACCGCAGTATTTTTTTTTACAAGTTTAGCTACACATGTTGAGTAAAATGTCCAAGATTAAAAGTGTGCAGAAGTCAGAATGGAAGCAGAAAAGGTGCTTCAGGATCAGGTGTGGATAGTCTACCTGTTCTTGGGTGCAGTTCCTTAACAAAGCTGTGATTTTTCCTGTGCTTACACAATAGCCACATGGTCTCAAGAAATATATATGTTGGAGTTAAGGGAGAATAATTGGACTGTAAAAGGCAGGGGTGGGATTTTACTGGTTCGGACAGGTTCTATAGAACCGGTTGTTACGATTCTGTGCAGTTTGGAGAACCGGCAAATCATGCCTCTAGTTGGCCCCACTCCTCTCCACCCGCCCCTCCCTTCCCCTCCCCACCCAGTCAGTCCTTATCGCGCATGTGCGACATTGCGCGCATGCCCGACATCAGTGACTGCGTTTTCCCCTGCCCAGTCACTCCTTAAGGTATTTATTTTTCCCCCCTCTTGACAATCAGCTGTTCCGATGATCAGCTGTGCCGGGATCCTCCTCGCTGTCTTACTGCTTCACCCAGGAGGCTCCCCTGAGGCCCGGGAGGCAAAAAGAGGTGGGGGATGCTACACGCATCCCCTGTGCTCCATTTTTTTGCAAAAATGCCCCCCAGGAGGCTTCCCTGAGGCCCAGGAGGCAAAAAAGGGGAGGCTGCAAAAAAAGAAGCCATGCCTACCCAGTCACCTAGCCATGCTCAACTAGCCACACCCAACTAGCCACGCCTACAGAATTACTAGTAACCCATTGAGGGATGGGGTTTTTCTGTTGAAAAACAGAAAAGTTGAAGTTGCTGCATCTGCCTAGTCTATTCATTGGGCAACTGCTCTCCAAAACTCAAACAATTTCCTGTTGCAAAATGCAATATATTTGGACTTTAGCTTTGCTGTACTTGACCGAACTACAACCAGGATTCCCTAGTTCAGATGATACACATCACAGTAACTGTGTTTAGCAGCAGCTTCAAGTAGATAAGAGCTATCACAAAGTAATACAGATTGTATTGTACTTGTACTGTGACTGTTATCCAAATCATTTTTGGGCTCCCTTAAAACTTTGCAGAAGTGCCCAAAAGTTAAGATGGTAGCTACAGAAATATGACCAATGCCTTGCCCATTTTTAAATATGCATCCTATCATTGTGTTTGCTATCATGACTTGTCTGGCTTTGACACACTGTGTAGCTGGAACTCCAGTGTATCCGTTCTCTGACTAATAGAATATCCAGAATAAGGACAAAAGAGGGTAGGAAATGAAAAAGGAAGAGAACAAAAATGACTAGCGATTATGTTGTTGAGGTAGAACTGAGAATATCTCGGCTGACGTCTTAGGCACAGAAATAAAGTTATTGATGCCATGAGGTTGGTTGGTAGGCTTTAACTCAATTTATCTTACAAAGTTCATTGTGGGATTAAATTTGGAAACAGGAATGCTTTCTTTGAGTTTTGAGCTCTTTTGAAAAAGGACTAAATATAAATGTAACATTAACTGTTGCAAAAACAGTAAAAGGTAGAGAGAGCAATCTGCAAACATCAAAATAGCTTAAGGAGTAATGGCTTTGCTTAGTTAGACAATACATTAGAAGAAAATACAAAATGAGAAGCTAAATAAGGTGAATGGCTTTACACAGAGGGTTGTAACTGAATCAAGCTCATGCATTGGAGAAACTCATGACTGTACACAGATAACAAACGGAGGAACAAAGAACAACAAAGAATAACTTGTACACAGACAATTATTCATTGTGTTTCAAGAAAGTAAGGAAATAGCTACATCAAGTGGGTAAACCTAGCTGAAGACAATAGTGAAGATTAAAAGTGAAACTTTATTTATCATGAGAAAAACTATGAATATGGTAATCACAGACTTGGTGACTGATTACTTTTACACCAAGTATTGTAAAGATACTTCTTAACTAAGAGTTGGCATTGATTAATTTTTGATTTCTCAACAAATCTCCTTTAATCTAGGCTACTTGTGAGCACAAGAAAAAGCAGGAAAAGAGCGTGAAAGAAAAAAAATAACTAAAGCCCTATTTTCGTTTTTGCTTGCTTGCTTGATATCTTTAAAGATCCAAACTACGTATGTACCAAAGGTAAATTATATGAATTACAAAAAGAAAAAGTATCTAACAAAATGAAATTCAGTGTAAATAAAAGTAAGGTTTTAAATTTAGACAAGAAAAAAAACTGTATAGGTATAGACTCGGTGAAACTTGGCTTAATGCCAGCAACTGTGAGAGAGATGTTGAAGTCCTAGTGGGCAAATATGAGCCAACAGTGTGTGACAACAGCCAAAAAAGCCAATGCAATCTAGGCTGCATTAATAGAGGGATAGAATCAAGATCACGTGAAGTTATAGTACCACTAGTTCTAGTACCATTTTACAAAGCCTTACTAAAACCACATTTGGAATATTGCATTCAGTTTTGTATGCAATTTTATATGCAATATATTGCATATTAAAAAGGTGTTAAGACTCTGGAAAGCATGCAAAAAAGAGTAACAAGAATTAGGCTGGAAGCTAAAACATATGAAGAATGGTTACAGGAATTGCGTATGCCTAGTCTAATGAAAAGAAGGACTGGGGGAGACATGATAGCAGTGTTCCAATATTTGAGGGACTTCTACAAAGACAAGGCAGCCAAACTGCTTTCCAAAGCACCAAAAGGCAAGACAAGAGACAATGGATGGAAACTTACCAAGGAAAGAAGCCACTTACAACTAAGGAGAAAATTCCTTAAGGTTAGAGCAATCAATTAATGGAATAGTTTGTCCTCAGAAGTAGTTGGTGCTCTATCACTGGAAACTTTTAAGAAGAGACTGGACAACCATTTGTCTGACATGGTATAGAGTTGAACTACAAGACCTCCAAGATCCATTCCAACTCTGTTATTCTATGTTCTATCTATGTTAACATGATCATTAGCTCATGATTCAGCAGTTCAAATGGAGAAGAAAGCTTCTTCGAGGCACACACACACCTCTGTATATACAAGGAGATGTTGATTTATCTAAGAACCCCCAAGCTGAATTTTACAGCAAAAGAATTTCAATGTAAGCATAAATTAGCCAATTGCTCTAGATTTGATTCAGGTTGTGATTGTGAGAGTACAGCAGGACCCATAGTTTGATATTGGTAAATGAAAGAACTCAAGGAAGATCCTGTGATTTGTGTTCATCAAAGATCACACCACCTGACAATAAATCAGTTAGACATGCATTTGGGAGGCATTGGAGATATATAGAAAACAAGGCTTTAAAAAGTAGCTTAGACACCCTCTTTAACTAATACTCATCTATTCTTTGGGACAGTAATGCTTAAGAGTGGTTCAAGGTGAGCGAGAATGGATGGACACCTGGAAATCTGTTGATGCTTGTACTTAGAAATTTCTTCTCTTAAGCAATTCGGGACAAATGTAGGACACATGCAGTGGTAGGATTCAAATTTTTTTACAGCTGGTTCTGTGGGTGTGGCTTGGTGGGCATGGTGTGGCTTGGTGGGCGTGACAGGGAAAGGATACTGCAAAATCCCATTCCCTCCCCACCCCACTAACCTGCTTTCCAGCTCTGTTCTCCTGTGCGGGGCAACAAAAGAAGACCCAGCCGATCAGTTGGGCCTCGGGATGCAGAGAATAGATGGGGCGGGACCAGTCAGAGGTGGTATTTGCCAGTTCTCCGAATTATTCCAAATTTCCACTTCTGGTTCTCCAGAACTGGTCAGAACCTGCTGAATACCACTTCTGGATATATGTCCCTCAAACATGGCATGATTATTATCCATGTGTTTTTTTTTTAAATTCCCTGTCCCTATAATTTTGCTTTTGCAAATCCATCACCGAAAGATACCTGATAGTTGCCTTTAGCTATTCCAGTTCTAGTATCTTTCCACTTTATTGAATGTGGTTTTCTGCTCTGGAAATGATTAAGCTACTTCATCAATGATGTGGTTGACAATGCAATCAGGGGTTGAGGTCCAACTGTTATGAGCCACTTGGGCTGCTATAGACACACTTCCAGTTGTTGAGTACTGTGGTCTATGATTATTTTAAGCTTCAGGAGAGACCAAATGGGTTCTGCCCATGTTTTCTAAAATGGGTGTTATATACTCTTGGATAGTAAGTATGAAGACGAGGCATTACTAATTCTTTCGTGCATATGTTAATACCTGGATTAAGAAACAGAAAACACATGACACCAAACGTTGCCTCTCCAAATCTTATATGCAGATAGAGATGATAAACATGATCAAGTTGTTTCCATTATTTCCAATTAATTCAAATGTTGCAGTGGCCGAAAAGACATTAAAGAACATTGGTGGGGAAGGGGGGGGCAGAACCATACTCATTTAGGCCAAGAGTCAGTTTTAATCTTCATGCATCCTTTGATGTTTGGTTGTATTAGGCTTAACTTCTCACAATACCAATTAATGCAATTGAATCACTTGACTAAGGAAGACTGTTATAGCACATTGAACTGAACAGTAGCCAAGAAAGAGACCCATTTCAGTGTTCTCATCCATCATGAAGCTTTAAAAAGAAATATATGGCATAAAATTAGTTCTCAGGCAGAATCCTTCTTTATTAAACACTGGCTTTTCTGGGTATTCCTAGTGTTTTGGAATTCAGATGTTCACACTGTGAAATGTTCCCAACCCTAATCTTCCACCCAGTGTAATGTTTTTGCCATTCTTTTCTTTTCTTTTTATTTATGGTATACTCCATGCATTAAAATAAAGGCTTGTCACTACAGAGGCTACCTAAAGCATGCCCCCTACATTCCAACTGATCTTTAGATTATCACCAAAATTGCTGTCTTTGTATACTTAGGGGCTGATGTGATAACTGAAAATAACTTCCATTAGCACTACAGAAACTCCAGCTGATACCAAATGAATTTCATTTGATACCAGCAGAGAAAAATATTGGCTACTGAGATATTTTTCCTTCATGGTCATTTACAGTTAGCTGAGATCCATGTAACATTCAGGAAGGTTCTGGATGTTTTCTTTTCCTTAAAACCCTTACCCAATACATTCCCATTCTCTGGATGTATTAAGAAAACATTCATTTCTTCTTTTGGAAATGTTTAGGATGCAGAAAGTTAATTTTGTTTTTTAAAAAGGAGATATTTTACTATTCTGTAGCTAATTGCCATTGGCCTGACTCCTGTTGGAAGGAAAGATTATTTTTAGTATCATATTCTCCATACTACATAAATGACAAATCAGGCCACTGTATGTAGAGCAAGATAAGGAACATACATGTAGCATGCAGGAAAATGCATTAATTTCAAAGAAAGCTGGCAACATTGAGAGCTTTTTAGCTTAGGAAAAAAGTAATCTTGCAACATGAGCATAAGCCATCATATGGAGAAAGCAGAGTCAGATAAACAATTCTTCCTCCAGTACTGGAACTTGGAATCATCCAATGAAATTGAATGATGAGAGATGAAAGGATGTACTCCATCCCATGTACTTCATCCCATGATCATAGTTAAGCTCTAGGATGTGCTATTATTTAATCAGCTTAAAAAAAAGATTAGACACATTTAAGAAGCTACGACAGTCAATAGCTACTAGACAGTATGTTTTCCCAATACTAGGGAACTTGTACCAAAAGAATAAAATATTAAATTAAATTGGTTGCTTTTGAAATGATAAGAGCTTAGAAAAGCCCCAGTTTTCTCTGTTTCCGCTTCTAAGATTTTAAAATGGAGTGACAGCCTACTTCCAATGCTGTTTATATGATGTTTATATAGGGACAGTTATATACAGGGCAGCGATATGAAAATAATCTCCATTCATCACAGGTTGTTTTTTTGTATTACTTTATACTCTTTGATTTGGAAAAGACTATTGAGAAGACTAAAAAAATTCCAACTTTGGGATAAAGATCTATCGTTAAGAAAGATAGATCTTTCTTAAGAAATAGTCACTACGGGGCATTGAAATTGCCCATCTCCAAATAGGAGCTGGATTAAGTAAGCCTATTAGTATGGTCATAATTTGTACCTCAATTAAGTTGCAGAAAGTTAGCACTGTATAAGGTGGGACAGAAACACAAGTGTTTAGGAAAGGGGGTGGGATATCCATTTTATTTTCTAGGGTACTTTCATTGTTACCTTCCTTGTGTTGTGAAAATGCAGCAACAGACAGGGTTACAGAGGCATTTTGGATCAATCCATCCAAGAACTCCTGGCAGAAGAGCTCCTGGAGCACAGTAAGACTTGAACAGTTAAAAATGATTGGAAACAAAGAGTTTAAAACCCTTTGCAAGCCCAGTACCGCTCTGCTACTCACTCTGCCTCCCATTTTGAGGCTTCTAGATGAGTCTGAAAAAAGATGTTACCTTTAAAAGTCAAATTAACTATACTGAGTGGATTCTTTAAGCAACATCATCCTTTTTTCTGGCTCATACATAAGCATAACTGGATGTCATTTTAATGAGTAGCAGAAAAATGCTGTACCTCTGCTTGCAGAAAACTTTTTTCAATTCATTTTTTAAATAAGCACAGTCTGAGCCAGCAGGTGCTCTAAGAGATCTCTGCAATTAGTTCCAGGTAAACCTAAAAGAGTTGCCAGAGAAGGTGCTAAGAGAAAGCAGTTGTAGAATCCTGAACAGAGAACTTTCTTGCTAGCCAAGAAAAGAACCTAGTTCTAAAGTCTGGACTTCGGAAGTCAATAAAAGATTTAGATCTACCAGATGAGAATTTTGGATAGATATTCAAGACCCCATTCAACCAGAACATGATGGAGACCTTTGAAATGTAGCATGATAGCTTCCCTTTTGACATAGAAGAAGGCATAAGTATACACCACATTTCAAAGAGAACATATAAGATTTAGTTTACTTTACTTTATTGTCATTGCACCTCCTACAACGAAATCAAACACCATCTTCAGTGCACATCATGACCATGAAAATAAACACAAACACACATCCTTCATACTCCACACATTGAATTGAACCCCCCCCCGACACCGCACCAATACAGTAGGATTCAAAATAGCTACTTTCCTGGGATAGAAGCTGTTTTTCAGCCTATTTGTTCTTGTTTTTATTATCCTGTACCGTCTGCCAGATGGTAATAGTTAAAAAAAAAAAGGGGTGCCCAGGATGAGATGGATCTTTGAGAATGTTTTGAACTTTCTTAAGGCAGCGGGAGTTATAAAGCTCTTCCAAAGAGGGGAGAGGGCAACCAATGATCTTCTGGGCAATGACATTAACCCTCTGGAGTGATGTCCTATCTGCCACTGTGCGATTGGCAAACCATACAGAGGTGCAGTAAGTTAAGATACTCTCTATGGTGCAGCGGTAGAAGGTCACCAGCAGTTTTTCATTTAGTTGTTGTTTTCTGAGTAGTCTCAGGTAGTATAATGTCTGCTGGGCCCTTTTGACCAGTGCTGCAATGTGAGCACCCCAGGTCAGGTCCTTTTTTATAGTAACAGCCAGAAACTTAAAACTGGCCACTTGCTCCACTCGGTCTCCATTGATAAGCAAGGGCTGTCTGTCTGATCTGTTCCTTCTATAGTCCACTATAAGCTCCTTGGTCTTATTGGTGTTGAGTACCAAGTTATTGTCTACACACCAAGAAAGCAAGTGAATAATAAGACTAGTGAATCCAGTGTTTGAAATGACAAAAAAACATAATTGGAAGGAAAAAAAAAGGAGGGAGGGTGATTTCAGTTATTGCTACCGTATTATCTAAAGACATAATTTGGATTCTTACGCACAGAAAAATTAGTAGATGCTTAATACTGAAAACCAAGACGGTCTCTGCCATCAAATAAACAACAGGGAATAAAACCAGCATTCTATTTTCAGGCCTCAGTGGCTATGTTAGCATTTTAATTGTAAAATCAGATGAGACTGCTCATAGGTTCACAGGTTAAATTTTATCCGCGACATAATGCAAAAACTATTGGTAGTAACTCTGAACTGATATTTCATGTAGGTTGCTTGATTAAAAATATGTTTTCATTCATTCAGTTGTGAAAAGGGCAATAGTTTATCTTCTTTGTGGAGGGCTTTCATGTGCTCGTCAAAGAATTAGTAAAGCTTTCACATACTTTATCAGTCTATGGAGATGGAGTCCCAATTTATATGATTGAGGCAACAGGAAAGAAACTTATCATTTTTTTTTCTTTTGCCTCTGGGACTATGTCTAAAACAGAAAATATCCTTTGCTCTGAATCTGTAACAAACCACTATGAGTTGTAAGTATGGCCTAACAGTTTCAAATTGCACATAGTTTGGCAGAAGCAAAATGTGGATTATTTTAGATCATTTTTTTTTTTTGTTTCAAATATAAGAATCTTATAAAAAGATTTTATGGAGCAAACGGAGTAAGTGATTTTCTGTTCTGGGTACAGAACTGAAGACGTCTTGGGTTTTTTTCCCCCCTGACCTTCCTTCCCTACTACTTCTAGCACTGATGATGATACCTAGTTAGGATAATGAAATGTCTGCAAAAAAACAAGAAAGCTCATAGAGCACCCTAAGCCACCATTACTTCTGGTCAGAGCAGTTGTTTTTCAATATATAGCCAGATATCAATCCTATTTTCTTCTATTTTATGGATTAAAACAAAGAATGTGTTAGTGCTGCAGTTTGACCATTCCAAACATAACAGTTTACACGTTTCCTTAATCTTATGTCATATTTAAACAACTTATCAATTGTTGTTATTACCTTTATTTATTTATTTTTATTTATTTATTTGTCAAAAGCTTACAGTACAACAGAAACAAGAATAAACATAAGTTTAAATACAAGAAATAGGAACTAATAATTGGGGACAATAGGACAGGGACGGTTGGAACGATTGTGCGCTTATGCACGGCCCTTACAAACCTCTTAGGAATGGGGTGAGGTCAATAGAGCTTAGTTTGAGGGTAAAGGAGTGGGGGGTTTGAGCAGGTGACAACAGAGTCAGGTAGTGACTTCCAGACATTGACCAATCTGTTGCTGAAATCGTACTTCCTGCAATCGAGTTTGGAGTGGTTTACATTAAGTTTATATCTGTTGTGTGCTCTTGTGTTGTTGTGGTTAAAGCTGATATATTCATTAACTGTTAAGATGTTGTAACACATGATTTTATGTACTTTGCTTAAGTCCAATGTTAGTCAGCGTAGTTCAAGGTTGTCTAAGCCAATTATTGTCGGAGTAGAACATGTGTACAATGAGATTGGCTGAGCCTCCCTTCATGCACCCTCCCCAACACAACTCATAGTGAGGACAGAAGTCCCTAACCCAGTCCCAATCTTATTACACTATGTGACCTTGTTGCACAATATGCCGGCCCCGCAAGTCTGTCATACTATGTTGACATGAAGTTATTTTCTGTTCAGAAGTCTGACAGCTCACAGACAGAAGCTGTTCTTCAGCCTGTTGGTGCAGCTGGCTATGCTTCTATATCTCCTACCTAATGGTAGGAGAGGGAAGAAGTGCGTGTGAGTCGTCCCTGAGAATTTTCCTCACTCTTCTAAGGCAGCGAGCCCTAGCGAGGTCATCTAGTGGTATCAGGGAACAGCCCATGATGTTTTGTGCTGTGCTCACCACCTTCTGTAATATCTTTCTATCCGCGGCTGTCAAGCCATCATACCACACCATAATGCAATATGTGAGGACGCTTTCTATGGTGGACCGGTAAAAGAAGGTCAACAGTTGTTGTTCCACTTTATTCTTTCACAAGACCTTAAGGAAATGGAGTCTCTGTTGAGCCTTTCTGGACACCTGGGTTGTTTTGATTTTCCAGGTAAGGTCTTCGCTGAGGTAGACTCCCAGGAATTTAAAGGAGGAAACTGTCTCCACACAGCCCCCCTCGATGTAAAGTGGAGTGGGTTCCTCTCTCTTCTTCCGGAAGTGTAACACCATCTCCTTTGTCTTGCTGATGTTTAGGTGCAGATTGTTTTCTAGGCACCATGAGGATAATTTTTGAATCTCCCCCCCTGTACGCTGTTTCGTCTCCACCTGTAATGAGACCCAATACAGTAGTATCATCTGAGAACTTAATGATCACAGTGGATTACAATTACAAAATTGTAATTTGCACGTGTGTTTGTATGTTTTTGTAAAGAGTGTAGGTGAGGTTAACACAATTCAACTCAAAGGACCATATGTAATTGTCTATGGATAAATGAAGCTGGAGATGTTCAATTCAGGGAATGGTGGTGACGTTCAGATTCACTCAACTTATGGAGATTTACTGGCTAACTTTTAATTACTCCTTAAGCCTAACCTACTTCAAATGTTGGTTGCGGAGGAAAAATGAAGCAATATCCCCATATACCGTATATACTCGAGTATAAGTCGACCCGAATATAAGCCGAGGCACCTAATTTTACACAAAAAACTGGGAAAACTTATTGACTCGAGTATAAGCTGAGGGTGGGAAATGCAGCAGCTACTGGTAAATTTCAAAAATAAAAATAATTAATTTGGGAAACGATCTCACTATCATGAAAGGTTTAATTGATTCACTAACCCAAAAGAAGAAGATGATGATGACAGCGGGAGGCAGGAGTCACTCTCTTCCCCTCCCTCGGAGGCCCCTGAGTCAGGAGTCACTACCGCCGGAGCGGCCCCAGTCCGCCGCCTCGGGAAGGGAAAGGCAAAGCGCTTTTTGCCTTTCCCTTCCCGGCTGGGGCTGTTGGGAGTCGCTGCCACCGGAGGCCGCAACTCCACACCATTTTTTTTCAGAGGGGAATCTGACTCGAGTATAAGCCGAGGGGGATTTTTTCAGCACAAAAAATGGGCTGATAAACTAGGCTTATACTCGAGTATATACAGTATGTTGCGTTGAGTTTCTGGAGAAAAGGTAAGCCAATTATTTACTAAAACAAAATAAACCTTTGAAACACACCCATTTTCTCTAACAACAGAAACAGGAAACGTATGGCGAGGTGTCACAAACCTGAGCAAATTAGAAAATTGTGTGCAGAAAAAGTCTCTGCAAATTATCCTAGAATTGTAGCATCCAAATTTTCTAGATTGCTCATTCAGGGGGAAAAAAGAGCCCAGTGTTGAGAGAGAAATTCATGACATGGCAGAACACACTCAACATCTGCTATTTCCCCTACAAATGGTTTTGTTCACAATACACTCAGGCTGTTTGCATTTGGCATTTATGAGATTCAGCACAAGTACACCAGGCTGCAGTTCCGTTTTGAACAGGATCATCTGTAAAAATAAATAAATAAGATCAGATACTGCAAACAGTACAATAAACAAATAAGCCGGCATCCCAGAAGAATCTGGATGAATGCTGTTTTCATGTTCCTCATGAATAAGGCCAGCTTGCAGCATCCCCTGGAAAACTGCCTTATTATTCACTGGAATATATTTCAATCAAAAAGCATTTGTCTCAATTTTTCAAGAACCCTTTTCTGAGTTTTTAAGGAGAATTCTTGAGAATTCTTGAAATTGTAGAATTCTTTAAAAATGTTTTTAAAAAAGGCTCATTCCACTTCCTCCTTCTCCCTTTTCTCCAACTTAGCTTGTATGCTAAGCTTTCTGTGCTTCTATGGAAACTTTTTAAGGACACCAAGAAATCTTTTTGGATTTGGGATCTTGGGATTTATAGTTCTAACTCTTTCAGTAGCTTGAACAAACGGCAGTGGGATTCTGAGCATTGCAAAGAACAAATAGGAACAACAGAAAGCTAAACTGTTACGTTGCCTGCAGACTTTAATGCTGCTGATTTCCATTCTCTTCTCCCAGTTTAGAAAATTGGTAAAAGAAAGGGAATCAGTTCAATGGAAGGTTGTATCTGGCTTATATTGAAAACTGGACAGACAGAAATTCAAGGACGCAGCTCTGGGAAAGTATTTGTATTTCAGATATTCATAAATCCCTTAGTCATTTAAAAAAACAGCTACAGGACAGAACATATTAATAGAGTTGGAAGGGACCTTAGAGATCTTTTAGTACAACCTCCTGCTAAGCAGGAGATCCTATACCCGTGATGGTGAACCTATGGCATGCGTGAACCTATGGCAGAGCCATTTGTGCCGACACACGAGCTGCAGGCAAACTTACCTCATTGCGCATGCGCGCGCCTCACAGCTGATTTTCGGCTAGTTTGAGGCCTTTTTTGGCCTCCCAGAGGCTTGAGGAAGGCTTCTACAGGCTTTGCAGGATGAAAACTAGGCCCATTTCGTCACTTCCTGTTTTTCCGGAAATACCGGAAATGATGAAACGGCTGCAAAGCCTGCAGAAGCCTTCCTCAAGCCTCAAACTGGCTGAAAATCAGCTGTGAGGTGCAGTGCAGGTAAGGGGGCGGCAGGGGGGTTATTGCGAGTGCATGCACATTGCCTTCTGGGTGCTGGCATGCATGCAAGCGAGCGTGCAAGCGCGTGCACAATTTTTGGCACAGGAGCCCAAAAAGGTTAGCCACCACTGCCCGATACCATTCCAGACAAATGGCTATCCAGTCTCTTCTTAAAGACCTCTAGTGAAACAGCCACAATTCCTGAAAGCAAACCATTCCACTGGTTAATTCACTGTTAGTTTCTCCTTAATTCCAGGTTGTTTCTTTCTTTGATTAGTTTCCATTTATTGTTTCTTGTCTCACCTTCTGATGCTTTGGTAAATAGATTGACCCTCCTTTCTTTTCTCCTTATACCCTCCTCAAATATTGGAACATGTCCAAAAGTTGCTATCATGCCTCCCCTAGTCTTTCTTTTCATTGGACTAGACAGACCCAGTTCCTGCAACCATTCTTCATATGTTTTCTGCATACTTTTTAGAGTCTTTTCTAAAATATGATGACGAAAACTGGATGGAATATTCTAAGTGTTGTCTTATTAAGGCAGTACTAGTATTTCATGTGATCTTGATTCTATCCTTCTGTTAATGCAACCTATTGCATTGGCTCTTTTTGGCTGCTGCCACACACTGCTGGCTTACATTTAAGTGATTGTCCAAGATCCCTCTCACAGTTACTGCAATTGAGCCAGATTTCACCTAATCTGTACCTGAACATTTGGTTTTTCTTGCTTAAGTGTAGAATCCCAACCTATTTCTTGGTGAGCTAGAAAAAGGTGGGATAGACACCACCACCACCACCAGATGGGTTTGTAACTGGCTGACAAATTGTACTCAACGTGCAATCCTCAATGGAAGTACTTCAAATTTGAGGAGTTCCCCTTCTATTCCCTAATCTAAATGGTTTATGAAGATGTTGAAGAGTACTGGGCCTAAAACAGAGCCTTGGAGTACCCCACTACTTGCTTCCCTCCATGTGGATGTGCTTCTATTGAGGATTGCACGTTGTGTACAATTTGTCAGCCAGTTACAAACCCATCTGGTGGTGGTGGTGTCTATCCCACATTTTTCTAGCTCACCAAGAAGTAGGTTGAGATCTATTTTGTCAAACGCCTCCCTGAAATCCAAGTATACTATGTCTAATCTATTTTTCTGGTCTACTAATTTAGTCACTTTGTCAAAGAATGAAATAAGATTTGGTTGCTCCCTGACTTACAACCATTTATTTAATGACCATTCAAAGTTACGAAAGCAATGAAAATAGTGATATACAACCAGTCCTTGAGACCATGGCAGCATCCCCATGGTCATGTGATCAAAATTTGGGTGCTTGTCAATTGGCATGTATTTATGACACTTGCATTACTGGAAAGGTCGTGTGATTGACCTTTCCAGCCAGCTTCTGACAGGTAGAGTTAGTGGGGAAGCTGGATTTGCTGAATAAAGTAGAGTAGAGTAGAGTAGAGTAGAGTAGAGTAGAGTAGAGTAGAGTAGAGTAGAATAGAATAGAATAGAATAGAATAGAATAACAGAGTTGGAAGGGACCTTGGAGGTCTTCTAGTCCAACCCCCTGCTTAGGCAGGAAACCAGGAGTGGGATTCAAATTTTTAAACAACCTGTTCTGTGGGCGTGGCTTAATTTGTGGTTGTGGCTTGGTGGCTATGTGACTGGCTGGGCGTGGTTTGCTGGCTGGGTGTGGTTTGGCGGTCATATGACTGATTGGGCATGGCTTGGTGGTCATGTGACCGGCTGGGTGTGGCTGGGTGGTCATGTGACTGGGTGGGCATAACCAGGTGGCCATGTGACTGGAAAACCAAATACAAGTGGTCCTTAATGGCCGGTTGCTTCGCTAGTATTCTAATTTATGACTGACCTCCCCAGAGCTTCTTGATCTGTTTTTGGAGTTTTGACAGCCATGCACAGACACACACACACATGCACACAGCATTTCGAAAACAAACCCCCAAAGAATGTACAAAAGCCCACCTAACCCAACCCCATTTTGTTCAGCTGCCCCAGAACAACATGCTGTTGTTGGTTCTGCTCATCAATAAACAAAGTCCTTCTTTCCAATCAGCTGCCATTTTATATCCAGTGCCTTTCTCCCAGCTTGGAATCAGACCAGATTTTTCTTCCAACATCTATAAGATTTGATAAGTGTGCACGCACTAAGAAGCACATAGGGGTCTGCATGTCGTTGGCTCTGAGGCATGTGACTGGGAGGAAGGGCTATGGAAGGAGAAGGCAGCTGCATTTGAAATCATGCTATCAATCAATCTTTTTTCCCCTGGATTTTTATTAAAAAAAAGGTTAGTTTAAATTAAAAGTCAAATGAAACCAAGTCGAATTTCTGCCTTGGCCCTGTTTGCTTGTTGCACTCATATTTTTCAGAATGCACCCCACCCCATACCAGTTAAAATCCCTTAGATGTGAGCTGGAAAATATTTGGCACACCACCCACAGCCCAAAATGCATCAATGATTCTAATATTTTCTGGGAAGGGAATTCTTTTTGGATTCTCCTTTACTGCATGTTTGGAAATAAATACCCTTTCGAGGAATTTCTAGGAGATACGGAGCTGGCAATAGTGATCTATATTAGATCTGAATTTTTAAAGAGATGCTTTCATGCAAAGTAATATCACCTCCGAAGCAGAATTGTGATATACCTGGTGGAGTGGTGTGAGCTGCTGTTCCATCTATTAGGGTTAAATGGCTGCTGCAGCAAATGAACCTGGAGGGCAATGATGGGAAGAAAGACCAAAAAAAAAAAAGAACAATGTATTTGCTGCAAACATGGAAAATTGCTGACAATGGGAGGTGTTGACATTCGCAAAAAAGGAGACAAAATGAGGCAGATCTAATAATAAGCAGTGGGAAGATTGTCAGGGCAATTGGAGCTCCTGTCTTTCCTCCCTCCCTTTGTGTTCAGTTCATTGCTTTTGTGTGAAAAGATAAATGGTAACATGGGAAAAGTTTGCAATGAACAAACCTGTGCTGGGCTCGATGAGAAATTGATAAATTCTCGTGCCAGACAGCTCTCACAGTAATAAATTATTCCAAGCAAAAGCCTCAGGAGCAATGGAGCAAATTAACTTTTAGCTGAATACTTTGGTTTTAGGAAGCCAATCGGGAGGAAAAAGAATGTTTTTGAGAGATGGAGAGTGAAAGCCAGTCAGCCAGCAGTGTGTTAGTTATAAATATTCTGAAAATCCTTTATTTTAAATTAAGGGTTTGTTCATCCACAAAGACGAAGGTCCTCTCGATAGATTACAAATGTTATTTAGCAAGTTATACTCTTAAAATAGCTTAGGAGAACACTGTTCAGGAACATCTTACCCCAGGCAACATTTGCACAAACATTGTCTGAAGCAGTGGTGGGATTCAATTTTTTTTACTACTGGTTCTGTGGGCGTGGCTTGGTGGGCATGGCAGGGGAAGGATACTGTAAAATTCCCATTCTCTCCCCACCCCACTAACCTGCTTTCCAGCTCCGTTCTCCTGTGCAGGGCAACCAAAGAAGACCCAGGCGATCAGCTGGGACTTGGGAGGCAGAGAAAAGATGGGGGCGGGGCCAGTCAGAGGTGGTATTTGCTGGTTCTCCGAACTACTCAAAATTTCTGCTACCGGTTCTCTAGAACTGGTCAGAACCTGCTGAAGACCACCTCTGGTCTGAAGGCATTTGTAGGAAATGAGCCAATGCTGGACAAAGGTATTAGGCAGGAAAGAGAGAAAGCTCCTATTTTGCTATACCCTGACCTGAGATTGACAATCTCCCTGCAAATCATCCTTACTGCAAAACAGGAGTGATTTATTTTGGCAGAGGTGTCATTGAGTTCCCACTGATATCAGTGGAAGTATTGTGGTCTCATTACAGGCAAGGATGTATCCTTTTACTTTAATGAAATTGAGGGCAGATGGTAGGAGGAATTCATTGAAAGAAGAAGAGATAAAGGGCTGAGGTTTGTGTTAGGAGCTTCTCACTGTCAGTGTCTGTTGTTCCACCTGCCCATTGCCGAAATTAACCTGGAAATAAGGAGAAACTTTCTGACAGTGAGAACAATCAACCAATGGAACAGCTTTGCCCTCGGAAGTTGTGGGAACGCCATCACTTGAGACCTTCAAGGAGAGATTGGACTGCCATTTGTCAGAAATGGTGTAGGGTCTCCCGCTTGGGCGGTGGGTTGGACTAGATGACCTACAAGATCCCTTCCAACTCTGATGATCTGTTAAGTGTTAAATATAAGCTGGTAATATTATTTTTCTGCCATGTCCTCATGACATTACTTTTATGTCACCCCAGCCGAAGAGAATCTAAGACAGGGGTGTCAAACTTGCGTCGTCACGGCATCGTCACATGCAGGGCCGCTGAGAGGATTATTAAGTGCTGGAACAAGACTAATATGGGCCCCCTCACCTACACATCAAGTTAACACGACCATGAGGGTCTCTCCTCTCCCAGCCCACCACACTGTGGATTTCGCATTATTCCCTGCACCGACGTAACTCCTAACCAATTGAGAGGCTCGTTAAAAAAAGGGGGGGTTGCCAGGGCAGCGAAGCAGATCTGGAAGCGACTGGGTGGTGAGGATGAAGTACGGAGAAGCAGCGTTGGAGTCCGCGCAGCCCTCAGATACACTTTTTCCCCTGACTGGGAGAAGAATGATTCACTCTATACGAATGAAAGAAAAGTGACGCTTCCCTCGCCCGCCCCACCTCTCCTCCTCCGGTTTACCCTCCTGCGTTTTAAAGCCACCTCTTGCCGGTTACCCTTTGGCATGGCTGGCGCGCACAGATCGTCCGACTAAGTTAACAGTGGCGCCTTCTTCCTTTTGGGGTGAAGGATTTAGACTGGCTGAGTGGGAAGGACACGCCTTCCTTCCTTCCTTGCTGTTTGCCCTGTTGGAAGAAACATCCTTCTGGGTTCAGTTCCAAGTGGGGAAAAAGACACTGGAAACATGGAGGCTGTTTGGAAGGGTTAATGGTGGACAGGACCACACGGCTTGGAGCTCCAAAGTGAAAAGGATGATCACATGCTTCAAGGTGAAGGAAGAGATCAAGAAAAAGGGCTGATATGCTGAGAGTGCCTGGCTTTTATAACCTCTGTTGGGATTTGAATTGGAGCTTGTATTCTGATTGGTTGTCAGACTCCCATGGGGCCATGCAGGGGCAACTCTGTAGGCTGTCCTGAGTTCCAGGCTTGGTTGAGCCTTGCTGGATGATGATGCACTGAAAAGGGCTTTTGAGCAATTGCTATAGCTTTACCTGGAGATCTTTGTTATGTAAAGTATTGTGGCCCAGGCCTTAATGGCCCACCCATTAATAAAGGTGGGGGTGAGTTTCTGCTCCTGAGTTTCTACTCTTTTTAGAGGAAATATTCTGCCTTTTTAATATTTCCTAGGATATTTCGTTTGTCTAGGAGAGGGGTGAGTGCTAACTTCCTACAGCCTTCTTCTGAGTTGATTTGATCCAACTTTGGAGTGTTTTGCTGCAAGCCATGGTTTGAAAAAATGGTCCTAAGTCCCTTTTTTCCAGTGCTGGGGTAACTTTGAATGGTCACTAAATGAACTGTTGTAAGTTGAGGACTAACTGTATTTATTTGCTAGCTCAAAGACCCAGGAACTTAATCATGGGGAGACATTTTTATAGTCTTTGAGACAAGCCAGGTACCAACCTACATTTAAAAAGATCATGGCTATATATACCAAAGCAGGATGATCAGAAATAAATTGTACTGCTTTCAGAAACCTGGGCAACTCTGGGCTAGATCACTTGGGAGTTTTTTTCTAAGTTTTAATAGATATTATTACTCCCAGCTAATGTGTATAGAAGTGACAAAATGGGTCTTGGCAAAATGGGTGTGCAACCCAAAATTCACTTAAGTTGCCTTTAACTATGCTGAGTTCTATTTCCCAACAGTGAGGACAATTAACTAGTGGAACAGCTTGCCACCAGAAGTTCATATCAATGGAGGTTTTAAGAAGAGATTGGACAGTCACTTGTCTGAAATGGTATAGGGTTTCCTGCTTGAGCAGGGGATTGGACTAGAAGACCTCCAAGGTCCCTTCCAGCTCTATTCTGAACTGAATAATTGGGAATAATAACTGCATTGGGGCAGAGGGCCATTTCCCAAACAAGATGCTCACAAATCAGAGGTGGTTTTCAGCAGGTTCTGACCAGTTGTGGAGAACCAGTAGCGGAAATTTTGAGTAGTTAGGAGATCCGGCAAATACCACCTCTGACTGGAGATTTTACAGTATCCTTCCCTTGCCACACCCACCAAGCCACGCCCACAGAACCGGTAGTAAAAAAATTTGAATCCCACCACTGCTCTGGCAATAGGCCTAACAGGTGAGTTACTACAGCAACAACAGCAGACATTTCTGGAAGAAGGAAACACTGTAACATAACACATCCATATTCTTGTCAAAAAAATCATATGCCCACCGACATGAATCCCCAGGAATTGAAATTAACTTGAAGGAAATTTTGCTTTTAAAAAACAAAGAGTGACACAGCAATAAAACAGGAAAGAGATCAACAAAACACCTTAAAAATTATCTGAAAAACTAGTTTATTCATAGAAAACTATTTGTCTAGTCAGTGTAATCTAATTGCTGAATTTATTTAATAAACAGATGTTTTGCTATTATACCTGAGAGATAGAGGAAGGGAGGGAGAGAGATGTTTTTCTCATGTTCAATTATTTGCTGAAGGAAATTATTGCGAAGGGAATGCTGGCCCTCTAGTGTTCAAAAAATAAAGATACAAAACAGTTAAAATCTAGAAATCTAGGAGTAAGTATATCAACACATGACTCTTGAATATTGCTATCATTTTTAATCCTCAGTCCTTCAAATGCAGTTTGAAGATGAACTCCACCATTACAGGCTCAAAAGCCATGATAAATCTCAGAAATCACTGTGCTGGGGTCTGCAGGAACACAACAACAATACACCATCTTTTCCACTCCACTCAAGGTCGAGGAAAAGCAAAAATAAATAACTTAACAGATATCTTCTATAGTGGCAGTCATTTGTCTGGCTGTCTTGAAATAAACTGATCAATCAAATAAAATCCTCATAATTCCTATGAGGAAGGAGCTGAAAGGCCACCAAGCTGTCAAGCCACCTTTCTCTTTGAAAGCCTCATTAGTACAGATTCAGTCCAGGATAAGCGAAGAATGGGCAAGGATATTTGAAAAAAAAAAATCATCTATAAGCTTTATGGAGTGGCAATATTTCAAATAGTTCATTTAGCTCCACTGTATTTTCAAGTAGGTCACTGTATTTTCAATTTGTGACACTTCTGTCACAAATAAAGTAAAAATTTGGCATTATGGGGGAGCAAACCCTAATTAGAGGAGACTGAAGGGAGTTTATGGGGGTATTCATAGCTTCAGACAGACTCTCAGATATGAACACCCTTCAGTACATCGATGTTAGAAAGTGCAAACTAGAATAGAATAGAATAGAATAGAATAGAATAGAATAGAATAGAATAGAATAGAATAGAATTCTTTATTGGCCAAGTGTGATTGGACACACAAGGAATTTGTCTTGCTGCAAATGCTCTCAGTGTGCATAAAAGAAAAGATACATCATCAGGTACAACACTTAATGATAGTCATAGGGTACAAATAAGCAATCAAATCATACTAGGAAACAGTCAATATAGATCGTAAGGATACAAGCAACAGAGTTGCAGTCATACAGTCACAAGTGGGAGAGGATGGGTGATAAGGAGTGATGAGAAGATTAATAGTAATACTAGTGCAGACTTTGTAAATAGTTGGACAGTGTTGAGGGAATTATTTGTTTAGTAGAGTGATGGTGTTAGGGGAAAAAATGTCCTTGTGTCTAGTTGTTCTGTTGTGCAGTGCTCTATAGTGTCGTTTTGAGGGAAGGCGTTGAAACAGTTTATGTCTGGGATGTGAGGGGTCTGTAAATATCTTCACAGCCCTCTTTTTGACTCAAAATAAAAACTACTTTTTATTGGTGTAGGTGATGGGTAATGGTATGAAATCTTTGATTGTGGTGTTTGGTATAATGATGAACATTCAGGGAATGGCTTGGATGGTGCCATCACTGATTGAGTTAATCAGCTGTATTAAGCAAAAATATGGGCTTTTATAAACCCCATAGTTTATTAAATATGGCTTAGCAGAACAGAATAACCAAGTTGGAGGGGCATTGAGGGTCTTCTAATCCAGCGGTGTCAAATTCAAGGCCCACGGGCTGGATGCGGCCCACAGGGTGCTTAGATCTGGCCTGTGGAGCCACACTGGAAACAGCGAAGGACTCTGCCAGCAAAAAAGGAGCTCACTGGCAGAGGGTTGCAGGAGGCCGACTCAGCCGGAAACTGAGCTCAGGAGCCCGTTTTCACTGGCAGAGTGCTTGGGCCATCACAGGCACCCCTGAAACGAGTGATGTCCAGCTGGCCAGACCCACCCTGGCCATGCTCCCCCTGAGGTCAAACACAACCCTAATGCAGCCCTCAATGAAATCGAGTTTGACACTCCTATTCTAGTCCAACCCCCTGCTCCGGCGAACCATTTCCACATTGCGTGCCAAAAGTGTGCGTGCATGCCTGCACCCACGATGCAGTGCATGTGCAACTCCCCCACCCTCCCTGCACATGCGCATGCATCTCCCACACACGCATCTCCCCTTGCACAAGTACGGCAGATACCTGACAGTCAGCTGGCTGGCGGGGGGACGTGCGCGCATGCGCAGTAAGGCTCTTCTGGGCAACCTCTCTCGTGCCGGCAGCAGGGGCTCTGCGTGCCACTTCCTGCATGCATGCCATAGGTTCGCCATCACGTTCCTATATCATTCCAGACAGTGGCTGTCCAGACTCTTCTTAAAAACACCCACAACTTCTGAAAGGCAAGACATTTCACTGATTAATTGTTCTCACTGTCAGGAAATTTCTGCTTAGTTCTAGGCTGCTTCTGTCCTTGATTAGTTTCCATCCATTGTTTCATTGTTTCTGGTGCTTTGGAAACTTGGTTGGCCACTATCTTCTTTGTGGCAGCACCTCAAATATTGGAACATGTCTCCCCAAGTCCTTCTTTTCACTAGACTAGATGTATCCAATTCCTGCAACCATTCTTCATGTGTTTTAGCCTCCAGCTCCCTAATTGTCTTTTGTTGGTCTTTTCTGAACTCTTTCCAGAGCCTCTACATTTTTTTTTAATAATATGGTGTCCTAAACTGGATGCGGTATTCTAAGTGTGGTCTTACTAAGGCAGGGGTGCTAATATTTCATGTGATCTTGTTTGTATCCCTCTGTTAATACAGTGTAGGATTGCATTAGCTTTTTTTAGCTGCTGCCGTACTCTGCTGGCTCATATTTAAGTAATCGTTTAATAGGAGTCCAAGATCCTTCTCTCATTGTTACTGCTATTGAGCCAGGTTTTATCTGTAGGTGTGCATTTCATTTTTCTTGCCTCAGTGTAAAACCTTACTTTTCTCCACATTGAATTTTATTTTGTTAGATATAGCCCAGTGTCCAAGTCTCTCAAGGTCCATCTGGATCTTGAGTCCATCTTCAGGGGCATTGGCACAGGGAACCATGGCTGTTCATTCAATAGATCCTGCTGAAAGAATCAAGACGTAGCATAAAGTATCAACTCACCCACAGAATGCTCCCTGTAGGCATGGAAACTCATTTACACAGTAGAAGCTTGATTTGCAAAACGTCGCTACAGCCTTAGAAATGTTACTGGTTTGTTTGTTTGTTTTTGCTGTGGTGGTGGTGGTGTCTGTTTTCAAATGCAAAACTTGATAATGCATCATCCTCCCTTAAAAGTCAGGAAAGTTCTTCAGATTAAGAAGACGACTGACTGAATTCCAGCTACTAGTATTTTGCTGGGAAAGAATTAGACATATTTCCTGCCAGTTATATATTGATCCTTAAGCCAAGGAATTACACCAAAGGGTTCCTTAATAGTTTATTAGTACTTCTAAAACTCCATGAGAAACCAGTATCTGGCTGAATGTAAATGGCAGATCAGCATGATTAGAAGCACGGATGATGCTCGGGGAAGAATTAAAAGACACAGCATGTCCAGCTGCCAACTTAGGAGCCAGCCGGGCAGACAGGGATCTCCAGAGCACTGCAGTGATGTCTGGCAGATGGCAAATGCAGCTTTGTCCACAAAGGTGCTGTCTAATTTCTCCTTTTTTTGTTTTTTTGCTTCTCAACCTGCTGTACTTTAGAATAGTCTCCTCTGCACTATGGCAGATGGGGCCAGATGGTTTGCAGTGCAGAGTATAAAACCGGCTGTAACAGTTGACTTTCTTCCTTGTATTCTTCAGCTGATGCCAAAACCTGGGTCTTCTTTAAGAAACAAGGATTGAAAAGTCTAGCAATAAAAACACGAGCAACAGAAATATACTAGCAAGTTTCCAGACCCCTTATATTATATACTGTATGCCTGAGTCTTAAGAGCATTATTGATCTTAAATCATTATTGATATTAGATCGTTACTGATTCTTAGGTTCTTAGCATAGCTCATAAGCAGTGGTGGGATTCAATTTTTTTTACTACTGGTTCTGTGGGCATGGCTTGGTGGGCATTGCAGGGGAAGGATACTGTAAAATCTGCATTCTCTTCCCACCCCACTAACCTGCTTTCCAGCTCTGTTCTCCTGTGCAGGGCAACAAAAGACCCAGCCAATCAGCTGGGACTTGGGAGGCAGAGAATAGATGGGGGCAGGGCCAGTCAGAAGTGGTATTCCAAACTATTCAAAATTTCCGCTACCGGTTCTCTGAACTCAAAAGTTCTGCTACTGGTTCTCCAGAACTGGTCAGAACCTGCTGAATACCACCTCTGCTCATAAGTCCTTGTTTGAAATTTGGTGCTACTGCAATGAGGTAATGGCAACCAACTGGTTGAAGATACCCTGGAAATGTTCAGGAGGAAGGCGAATAAAGAGGTGAGAATTCAGAAAAGGTGAGAGGATGGCTCAGAGCAAGGTAAAAGAATCATCCACAAGAACATTTGCAGTTCTTCTTTTGATCATTGTAAACCTGGAATAGTGAATATTGTAACATACTTTTACATTTCTGCGGCTTGATTCAGCTCACACACTGTGCAAGGTTTTGAGAAACTGTCCGTAGTTGCTTGTGAAGAAACAAAACCAACTGGGCTGCACTTAATATATGGCAAGCTATTATGTTGAGAAAGTAGTTTGCTTGGCTACTTTTTAGATTAGCCAAACACTCAGATTTATTTATTTAGTTAGTTTGTCAAGCGTGCATGAGAAAACAAGTGTAAGTATGAACATAACATATATACGTGTAAGTATAAATGGGTATAAGTACTGTACATACATAATAAATGAGTATGAATAAATGGGAACAGTGGGACAGGGATGGTGCACGCCCCCTTACAGACCTCTTAGGAATGGCGTGAGGTCTGCGGTAGACAGTTTAAGGTTAAAGTTTTGGGGGTTTGAGGATGTAACAACAGAGTCAGGTAGTGAGTTCCAGCCATTGACCACTCTGTTGCTGAAGTATTTTCTGCAATCGAGTTTGGAGCGGTTTACTTTGAGTTTGTATTTATCGTTTGCCCGTGTATTATTGTGGTTGAAGCTGAAGTAGTCACTGACAGGTAGGATGTTGTAGCAGACAATTTTGTGTACTAAGCTTAGGTCAGACCATAGGATATGATTTCAGATATGTTAGAATCTGTTTGCCTGTTTACTATTCAATTTCTCAATTTTGTGCAAAAGGCTGCTGTTAAAGAACAAGCTGTAGAGCTGAGCGGGAAGAGGAGGAGAGGCGACCCAAGAGGCTCTATGATCAACTGCTTCCATACAGTCAGTGACAATTGGGAGATCTACGCAAAGCCTCCTATGAGTAGCCTTTCCTTGAAAGGGCTGTAACTCACATGGGTCAAATCACTTGGAACAAAACCAAAAGCTCCGATCTATAGGATTTTTAGTAGAAAACCTTAGGGAATTAAATGATGTAAATACTTCTGCCTTCAACTAAGTGAACATTCACAACTTTTCCTGCCACAGAAATCTGATTGATTTGTTTCAGTTTTTGCTACTTTTTTTCTTGCACATTTTAAAATTAAATAAATTGCAATTATTACTATAGAACATATAAATAATAGGGTTGGAAGAGACTTCCAACCTCCTACTTAGGCAGCAAATCCTATGCCATTCCAGACAAATGGCTTTTCTTGAAAATCTCCAGTGATGGAGCACCAACATTTGGAGGTAAGCTATTCCACTGATTAATTGTTCTCACTTTCAGGAAATTTCTTAGTTCTAAGTTGGATCTCTCTTTAACAATCTTCCATCTGTTTCTAATTGTCCTGCCCTCAGTTGTTTTGGAGAATAGGCTGAACTCCTCTTCTCTTTTACAATCCCTCAAGTATTGGAAGACTGCTATCATATCACCCCTGGTCTTTCTCTTCATTAGACCAGACATACCTAGTTCCCTCAGTCACTCATCCTATGGTTTAGCCTCCAGGCCCGTTATCATCTTTGTGGGACTTTTTTTGCACTCTTTCTAGAATCTCAACATCTTTTTCGTATCATGGTGACCAGAATTGGATGTAATATTTCACCAGTGCAGTATAAAGTGGTATTATCTCTTCATATTATCTTGAAAACTATCCCTCTCTTGATGCAATCTAAAATCTACTCTTTATCTACTTAAGCTATTTTGAGCTACTATTGATATTTGGTTGAGAAGTATCCAAAATGTTTAAAATAAATGAGATGAAATATAGACATTGCATCAAATAATGTATCAAAACCACTGAGAATGAAATTCTAAGCAGCCAACCGCTGAAAGCAACAGCCTTTTATTGACATTATATGTCAAAGGATATTTGCTAGAGTTTTAAAAAGAATATTTGTTGTAATAATAGCTAGGAAAGTTTCTGTAATTCAGCACAGTATTGAAAGTTCAAGAGAACGTATTTTATAAATCTGAATATCACTTCTGTTTTTTTTTGTTTTTTGTTTTCTAAAAAATATTAAGTTAAAAGTAGACATAAAAGAAAAGACAACTATCTTTGACAATAGTAGGAATGATATTTTCTGAAGATTTTTGATGTAATCTAGTTTAAACAACAAAATGCACAGGTTTAGTAAACAGATTGTAGGAAGTTTCCATGTAAATGTTAATTCTAAACAGCAAAATGCACACATGGACAACTACATAAAGACAGTAATCTGTGACCAAAAATAATCAAATGTAATACAAGTCTGTGGATACATATCTTTTGGTTAAAATAAAACCTGCATTAAGAACAAAAGCGTGCATCAACCTAACACAAGATTGTTAGTTTTACTGGGACTTTTATGTCCATAAGGCTCTTGGAGAACATGGACAATTTGCAGTTTTAAAGTTTTTTTTAAGGTGAACTCTTATGTTTCTGGTGCTTTCAAGCTGGACTTGTCATATTAGTGCAACATATTTTCCATAGGAAATGATGGTAGTGGCAAAGATCTCACCCCAAAGATGCCATAGTTGGAAAGTAGATACAAAACCCTACAAACACTATTGTCTACGCGTAGGCATCAAAATCCTTTTTCTTCCTCCCCATACATTTAATTGTTTGATATTGTTTGGTCATGCTACATATGACGTTCATTTATGGTTTGGAAACAAACATTCAAAATACTCAGAGTGCCTGTGTTATAGCTCAAAGAAAATTCCAAAATGCTCAGAACAGATTGTTTCATATTTGAAACAGCAGTTTTACACCTAGAACAGGACATTTTGTGAAATGTCATACATTAAAGCTTCAAATATAAAATATTTTACACACCATTAAAGCACAATGCAAAGACATACAAAAAGAAGGTTACACTTTCTGGAGGAACCATTAACTGATCTCAGATTCTGCTCAGTTATGATACCTGTCAAACTTTATCCTTCACAGGCAAACTGAAAAAAATCTTAACTCTTCCATTTTGTATTTAAAAACCACCTGGTTCAAGTTTTGAACAAGTGATTGTGGTGAAGGTAAAAGCACTTCAGAGGTAGTAAAGACATACTCTTCATTACTGTGGCCAAAACAAAACTAAAATTAGGAAGATGGTCTATTTGTCCTTACTCTTGAGATGAGAGATAATGATCTCTATCAGTTGCTGGATTTTCATTTCTATAACTGATAATTGAGTAGTTGAAACTGAGCAATGGTTAGAGCCAAATTTCCCCCCAGCCTTCATAATCTTTAATTTCCCCCAATGCTCATGGCTCTTTTCTATGATGCTTAGATGCATAATGAAGGTTCATAATTGTGTGCTCCTAAATGTTCATTTGCTGCCATTCATTAAACAGCTGGAATTCAGAAACTTTATAAATAGAATCTTAGAATTGTCAACCATTTTCTTTTCTTAATGCATTATTTCATACTTACCTTAATAGTGATTGGTATCGAAGGTTTTTTTTTAAGAAAAAAGACATTTGAAGCATGACTAAAAAATAGATTACTTACAAGAGCATACTTTTGTTAATCTCACATAATATACTTAATGATTAAGTATATAATGCATACATATATAATAATACAGTAACTTTAAAATAGCGAATTAGAAATAATCTCTGAGAAAAACATGTTCATTTCTAACTGGGATAATGAAGCACAAAATCAGATTTCTTTCTAGGCCTGCCATGAGTCTTATACTCAATATCAAGTATTAACTTACCTGTATGTATGTATGTACAGAATGTAGTTAAGTAGTGACATCTACATTGGTTATTTTTGTTTCATTTCTAATAGATGATAGATATGAACAAAGATGAAAAAGCAGGGAACTTATTAAACAGGTGCACTGATAAAAAAATCAGTGAACTTCAATCAAGCACATTTTTAAAATGAAAAATGAAACCCTATTTTTAAACCAACCACATTATGCTTGCATATTAAAATATAGATATTGTAAAAACAGAAAATAAGTCACATCCTCCTGAGTTAATTCCAGATTAGTAAACAACACTAATATTGATGGATAGAATACTATAGAAAAAAAAATCAACATTGGTGCTGTTTTGTTTAAATGATTATTTTAGGGCAAAGGAAATCCTGACAATATCAGAGAAAGTATTGTAACGCTATCTCTGCATGTAAATTTTAACACAAATCAAATACATTAAATATTGTTTGCTTTCAATGATCAAGTGATGTACATTGTACATAGACAAGGATACCTGTGAATTAACCTACAAATACTATTTATCTCAATAAGAGAAGCACAACCTGAGGTCTGTGTATTGCAAGGTGTCCTCAGAGATTTCCCCAAAATTGCTACTAAAACTGCAATATTTAATTTGAAAAAAGGGAAAATTATAAAATGGCACAGAGTAATCCTATTAAACATATGTAATAGGAAACAATTTAACTAAAATAAATACAATCAAATTAAAAACATCGTATTTTTCGCGGCATAAGACGCACCGGACCATAAGACGCACCTAGGTTTAGAGGAGAAAAACAAGAACAAAAATATCAGGGGAGCCTGAGAGGACCACAGACATGTGTCCTCTCATGTGCCAACTCTGCCTATTTACTCCTGCACTGTGGAAAAGAGACAGAAGAGGAGGGCAATGACAAAGACAGAAGAGGCGGGGTTTAGCACTGTAAAAGGACCCCACCATCGCGGCTCGGCTGCTATTCACCAAGGGACTGGCACTGTCCACTTTTTTGGGTGGGTGGGTGCGGAGTACATCTTATGCAATGAAAAATACAGTATAATTCGGTTTTATCTTGGCTTATCTGTTTTGGGGATTACAGTCCAACCCAACCATTCAACATGTGTCTTAGCTTGAAAGAAGTCATCTACTCTGACCTAAACAAAAATATTCTGTGGTGTGAAACACTAGCAGCATGTCCATACCAATATTCTCTTTGGGGTGCTTTTACTTCCACAACAATTGTGTCCCGGTGTCTCTAAATAAAAACGTTGTGTCCTCATAATTTACCCATACTATTAAAATAGAATACCAACCTGGTACACGTCATATTTTACTATTAGTCCTGTGTTGCTATTTCCCAAATTTTAGCAAGCAACAATATACTTTCAGAGAAACCTGATGTATCAAATGTTCGCTGAGAAGCAATACTGAAAGTCTGCTGGAAAGTAGGAAGCCCTGCCTTGAGAGCCTGAAGTGTTTCTCATGATTTATAGGAACAAGGCCAAAACTCCCCATATTTTTTCCTGAACATTTCTGTTGCTCATTAATAATCATGGATATTCAAAATAAACATTAAGTAGTAAATCTTGCCAAGTTAAAGGACAGTGAGTTCCAAAGCTAATCTTGATATAAACAATCAATTAGAACCACTTATTAAAAAACAGCAACGTCCAGAGATGCTATTCCTTCACAGTTGTTTTGCATAAGTGTATCTTTGACAGGAATTGTTTCTCAATCAGATCTCAAGCAGGTCTTCTCCACTCTCGTCACTCTCTACAGTAAGTTGCCTTGTCCACCACTTCTTAACTTCTGATCCACATGAAGCCATATCTGACATAGGATTCATTTTGCACACAACAGATTTCATAGTTGTCCGACCCCCAATTCTTATGTTGACTGAAGACACTGAATGGCTTATTGGTTTTGGGGCTAGGAAATGAAAGAGAAAAATATTCACTGCAAATAAATCATCATCATGCTAAGCAATTCTGGTATGATGAAAAGTGGATTTGTGGCAAAATATTTGCCATCTCTGAAGCCTAATGAAAAGATTTCTTTTAAAAAAATATGTAATTAATTACTCAGTAACACCAACAAGAGGAAACACAATGTTAACTCCATGGATTATTTTCTTTGGTGAGAGAAATTAGAAGCTTTTGATTCTATGAATTTAAGGCTTCCATTATGTATCCCTTGTTATCACACTTTCTCCCCTATAGAGGGCAAAACATTTCTTGGGATAAATCTACACCGAGGAGTTCCCTAAGAACATAAATTTACCTCTCTGAGCTGTTCTGTACTGATAGGTACTATACCTTGCCAGCTGCTGGATGTAAGCTGATAAGCTATAGAACTTTACTGTACTTTCACATTTTTTCTACAATAGTGAAACTGTTTTTATATATAACTGAACGTTTTCATATATTAAAACAGCATTATTAACAATTGGAAACAAAATTTTAGTAAGCCCATGCCCAGTCCATTTACTGCAGTAGTGATTAGAGCATTCAACTGGGACAGGAAAGGCTGAATTCAAGTCCTGTGTTGCTAAATTGGGCCATTTACTTTCTCTCAGACCATCATATTTCACACTGCTTTACTTGGAGGAAAAAAAAAACTACTGGAGAAAGCTGAGCATCCACAGGAAACAATGTAAGAGTAGTACAGGAGTAACTCAGTAATGATAGCAGTTAGGATTGGAATTTCCGTTGCTAAGCAACATGGTCATAAAGCATGACATCATGTGACCACGCTGCTTAGTGATGGCAGTTTTGGCACTTCTGGTTGCTGTTATTAAGTGATACTAGAGCACTCTCGTTAACTACAATGTCTTGACCTCAATGTCAGCTTGGCCACTGGCTTTGCTTGTGGGAAGCCACCAGTGAAAGTCACAAATGGCAATCATATGACCATGGGATGGTGTGACCTTGTAATTATGAGTGCCTGGCTCGTGATCATGTGATAGTGAAGAACTCTGACAGCTGTAAGTATGAGAACCAGCTGCAAGTACCACTTGTTCAATGTGGTTGTAGGTTTGAATGGTTGCTGAACATCATTAAACAAGGACTACATTTATTGGTAACAATAATGAGAATGCTAGCAATGTAGTATACCAATATATATATTATAAATGTATACTGGTACTAAAAAAATCTTATATAAAAATGGCATATTGTTGTGGCCTGCCAGCGGCCAGCAGAGCTGGCAGCAGACTCGGACCGTGAGGAGGTTGGGGAGGAACATGGGCCAGTCCTGGAGTCTGGGGAAAGCTCTGACGAGTGATCTGCGTCGGAGGCAGAGATGGGACCAGGGCCGTCTGACAGTTATCAGCTGCCTTCGGAGTCGGAGATCAGTGGGGCAGAAGAACAGTTGGAGCCTGTTCCCAGTGTGCGCATGCACAGAGCTGCCAGAAGAAGGGAACAGCTAAGGAACAAGGGTTGACTTGGGAGTAAAGCCACAGGTGAACGGTGAATGGCCCCTCCAATAGGGAATAAAAGAGGAGCGAAAGGGGAATGGGGGAGGCAATTAGTTCATTTGGGTGAAGATCTGTTCCTGCATTCTTACAATGTGGCATCTGAAAGATATTGGCCTGGCAACTCTCCAAGCCTGATAAAGGTCAGTAATTGTGAGATATCTTTTTTTTTTTAAAACAAGTTTTATTAAAAGTTTCAACAACAAACAAATCATTACATATTGAATCTTTCCCTGTCTTTCTACAATAATTTCCCCAATATTCTCATAAAACACAAACAAACACAAACAAACATAAAAAAAATCTTTTAGTAAAGTACCTTGGCCCCAGTTACCTCTCTTTGCATGGGCTAAAATAATAGCACATATCACTCTTCACATTTCTATCTTATTTAATCCATCTTAATTAAATCATTAAATTTGTATCTTTTGCCCATTCAATTATCCCTCTATCTCTTCTTATAATAAAAAAAAATTTCTCCTGAAATCACTAATCAGAGTATGATGCCTTTCTATCCTCCCCCTAAGTTAGTAAAATTAACATTCAGCATAACAAATACCCAATTTGGTTCTGCTTGGTACATTCTATCCACCAAAAATGTTTAAATACATTGTATCCTCCTTTCCTTCGATATTTTATTACATTTTAAAAATCAATCATTATTAAAAACTTCAACATTTTAATTTCTTATTAAATCTTAAACCATTCTAATTTACTATTTCAAATATAAATGTTACACTACCATCTTCTGTACCTTAGCAGAATCTTTCTTACAGAAAATTATATTTCATCCTTTGTCTCTAAAAAAAATCCCTCTTCTCCCATCCAATTTTAAAGCTTTGAGGCTTTTCTCCGCCTTTCCCCTTTCTTTCTTCCCCCACCAAATCTTCCTACCCCCTTCTTCTTCTAACCTCTACCTTGCTGGGATCCCTTCTCTGTTGTGTTCCCTTTTTCTCTTGTTTGTTATCATTATATTTACTTTGCATCATATTTTTCTCTTTCTCAAATGTTTTTTAGATCTTAAGTCCTTCATTTTCCTTGCTCTCTTCCTTCCTTCTTCCTTAGATAAGTTTTGGGATTCAATGAAGATGGCGTCTTCGTCTCTTCCTTGTTGTTCTTCTTCCGTTTCCATCTGTTCCATTGTCTGTTGGTAATTGACCAGCGCCATTTCTAGAAATAGAAAAGCTTTTTCCATGCCATCTTTGCAGGCTGCTTTTGTTTGCTCATATTCATCCCTCAGGTCTTCAAAAAGGAAAGCCATTATAAATAAATCTTTTCTTTTCTTTATTCCTCTTTCTTCTTACACCAACCAAATATTCCGAGAGAAAGGCAAAACAATCCCAAAATCCACAATCCTCAATAAATCCAAGCAAGCCCAAAATTCCCCCTTCCTCTTCCAGGGGTGGTATCAAACAAATAAAAAAAAAAGAATCCAAGTCTATATTTTAAAGCCTTATTAAGATTGTATTTCTGTCCTCAAGTCTTCAAGGCATCTCCTCCAACAAGATCCAAATTAATATATTTTCTTTATCCTCTCCCTTCCGGCTTAATTCCGTCGGGAGGGAGAGTAAACTTTCCCTTCAGCACCTCAAAATAGCCGCTTTTTTTTCTCTTGTGGAAGAAATCATCAGAAAACCATCTTTTCCAGGAATTAAATTAGATAAATCTCAAAGCCCTGGGTCGACCAAGAAGAACTTTTACTTTCAATAACTTTCTCTTCTTCCTCCTGCGCATACTTGCCCGGCTGTCAACTTCTTTGTGGCGGCCATTACGGACCGCCGCTACACCGTCCTGGTAACAGGGGGTTCTGCCGGCCAGGGAGGGGGTCTGCAACACCCCCAAACCCTTCCTCCGGATCCCCCTTACCTTCAGCTACCCCTGCAGGGCAGCCTTGCTCCGCACCCGTCCGGGTCGGAGCCCCAAAACGGCTAGCGCGGCAGGGATCGCGCAGCTTCGCGAATCCCTACCGCTCGCGAAGCCGACAAACCGGAAACTCAATTGTGAGATATCTTGAAAGACTGTTGGCCAGGACTTTGCTGGAGAGAAATCCACTGTAAATTAAATAAAAGGGGTTTATTGGGACTAGGAATCGGCTTCGTGCTGTTGGGGAAGCCTAGGTCAGAACACATACTATTAGCTGGTTTTTCTTTAATCATTTCAAGTTTGAAGTTCTGCTCCCTTTAATTGTAAATTTACAGAAGATATTTTTATGCATTTAAATCAGTACATAAAAACATAAGCAATGCCTTACTGGATCAGACTCTGCAATCTATAACAACAGTGGGCAACCTACCTGACAAGGAAGCCAATTAGGTACCAAGCAGATGGCCTTCAGAAGTTTTGCCATCAAGGCTAATAGCCATTGATCCCATGACTTCTATGAATTTGTCCAACTCTTTGTTGAAACCAATCAAGCTGGTACCCAACATTACATCTCATAGTAGCCATGGATCTTCAAGGCGAGACTTTTATATTAACTCTCCCAAGATCTTAACTTATTGCTGTTTTCACCTATTGCCATTCTTCATGTTGCTTTCACCTATTGCCATTCTTTATGTTATTGATTCTGTTAGTCTGTGTAGGAATAATAATTATTCATTGTAATCTTTATTTGACTATTGAACAGTTTGAGTGGCAGACATTATTCTGCTATAATCCCAATTCAACGGAACATTCCCTGTATTCTGTATTTAAAATATACAGTATTTATTGAACATAGATTTCTTTTTCTTTTCTTTTTTTCTATCCAGGCACTTAGAGCTAAGATTTTCCTCTTTCCTTCCGATGTCGCCAAATATCTAACTGAATTAAAATTATGGATTCTACACAAATGCTCTAATGTAAGAACTGCCATCTGAGCTGCAGTTCTTACAAAGTAACAAATTACTTTGCTAGATTACCTGGGATACTGCATCTCTCACAAAGGGGTAGAGATGGAACCAGAGAAAGTATGAGCTGTGCTCAAATGGGGAGTCCGCTATTCCTAGAAGCAGCTGAAAAGCTTCCTCAATTCTACCATCAGTTCATTCCAGCACTTGTGAAAATCATGCTGCCAATCACCATTCTACTCAAAACTAAAAGAGAGGGAAAATCCATGCTGGGACAACCACTCAAATGGTCCATGGAATGCATTCGAGAAACTGAATCAACTGTTTGCAGCTAAGCCCGTCCTTAAACACCTCAATCCTGACGAATCATACGTCATCCAAGCAAATGCCAGTGATGTCACTGTGTGTGCCATCCTCCTCCAAAGAACCAACAAGGACTCCTACAATCATGTGCCTGTACCTCTAAGAAAGTCTCTAACACAGAGTGCAGGTGGGCAATATGGGAAAAGGAAGCCTGTGTGATTTGCTGGGCATTACTCACCTGGAGACACTTCTTGCAGGGGAGTAAGGCTTCTTTCACGGTCTGGACAGATCACAAGAATCTGGAATCATTGAAGATTCCCAAAAAACTGTCTCCTAAACAAGTGAGGTGGGCACAACACTTCAATCAGTTACTACCAACCTGCCTTCCACTGAGGACCTGTATATTGCACAAGTGAAAAAGAGAACTGTGAAAATATTTACAGACCCCTCACATCCTGGACATAAACTGTTTCAACTCCTTCCCTCAAAACGACGCTATAGAGCACTGCACACCAGAACTACTAGATACAAGAACATTTTTTCCCCGAATGCCATCATTCTGCTAAACAAATAATTCCCTCAACACTGTCCAATTATTTACTCAGTCTGCATTACTATCATTATTAATCTGGTATTTAAAGTTGGTGACAAAATATTCCTTTCTACAAAATTCCTGAAATCCAGACAACCCTCAAAGAAACTGAGACTAAAATACATTGGACCTTTCCCCATCATTGCAATCATCAACCAAGTGACGGTGGAATTAAAGCTACCAGAAAACTCTCAACAGATCCATCCTGTTTTCCACTGCAGCCTTTTAAAAACTGCAACCACATCACCTTTGTACCCCACAACAAAGCTGCCCCTGCCCCCTATGCTTATTGAAGGAGAACAATACTTGGATGTCAAGGAGATCCTTGACACATAGACACACAGAAGCGAACTTTAATACTTAAATCTTCTGGAAAGATTTCCCACCTTCTGAAACTGAGTGGGTAGACGCCAAACGTGTGATCCCCACACCTGGTCCGTAAATTTCACAACCAATACCTTGATAAACCGCACTAAAATCCTAATCTTTCGTTTCTTTTCTTTCCCTAAGTTTAACCCTTTTTCAAGGGGGACAGAATGTCAGAACTGCCATCCTGAGCTGCAGCTTTGCTAAATGACAGCCTGCCATAGACTATGAGGGGAGAGGGAGCTGCTGGGAAGCGGGAAACCGAAACTACCTGTCATGCCTTCCAGATACATCTGCTCCTCATCCCAAGGCCAGAGACCTGGGAGGGAATGCAACACCTCACCATCTAGTAGATGCAGGGAACGTTATCAAAACAATTCCTTTGAATGCGACTGGATAATAAGGAGATAATAAGGGGGAGGAACAAGAAAAGGAATGTTAACTAGGGAACTTTCTTGCACAAACTTTTTACAGCTGCTTTACTGTAATCCACTTGGCTTTTAGTAAAATTACACCTTTCACTACAAATGGAATCAAGGGTTTTTCTTTGCTAAGGGACCGAGTCAGGACAGGCCTGACAATGAATATAGAGGCCCATTTCTTATAGATAGGTAGATTTCAAACTATGGCTGTAAGAATAAGATGTGGATTCATCACTGATAATCTCTTATGGCAAGATACTTTTTCAGTCTGCATAAAATAGATTAATATTATAATTGTTTGGTGTACCAATTGGACAAAAATGTGCCTAAGGTGATCCAGAATTCATTTCAAGCACATAGTTTCTTTTGAGGGACAAGAAGTTTGAAATTGGCTCATGTTAGGCTAGAATATGAATCAGAAATTTCATTCCTTTTCTCTTGAGAATATATTTGACACGTTTCCTAAAATGCCTAGGATTATCATGCATAAGATAGGTAGTCATGTAACTTTTCTAAATATAACTAAACATTCTTTTGATGATTTTCAGAGCTGTATCAGAACGAACTCCAAATTTCATTTGACGAAGGCATTTTGTATTTATTTTGTACACTCTTTGATATGGAAAGCTGCTATAGATCTATATTCTGAAACCCTATCAGTTTGGGAATGTGCATTATGCCCCTATTCACTTACCAGATGGCAAACGCCATTGTCCAAGTTTTCGCTGAGGTCTACCAGAATCACCAGAATCTTGTCGATATCCACCTCTGTCAGAAAGTGTGGGGCTTAACAGTTGTTGTTCGCCACTTGCCTGAATAGAATGAAAGAGAAGAGGAATTAAAATCTGAAAATAAAAATAAAAAGGACCTTTGATTATGTTTTTTTAGGCCTCATAAAATTGAACTTAAAAATTATATTAAGCATAGAAGAATGGACAAGTAGAAGAAAGAAAGAAAAAAGAAAAGCAAATTTCCATGGCCTTCAAATCATATGTGTCATATATTTTTATATAATTTTATATAATATATTTTATATAATATATTACATATATTTTTGGGGCAGGAATGAATTGAAAGGTCTGCTCTTTTACCAAAGTGCTTTAGATCTGGTTGGTATATACCAAATATGTTGTAGTCAGATGCAGTTGAATGGTTTCCCATATATTGTGTCCTACTGCACAGACTCATGATTTTTCCTAATGCTTCTAGGCCATTTTTGAGTGGTGGCTTCAAGTCAGTGTTGACTCCTGGCAAGTTTCTGGACAAGTCTCTGCAGTTTTCATGGCAATATTTCAGAAGTGTTCTACTTAGTAAGAGTGAGGGTTGAGAGAGAGAGCAACTGGACCAAAATAATCCAGTGGGCTTCATGTAGGACTAGAACGTATGGCCTCTCAGTTTCTAGACTGATGCCCTTATCATATACCAAACTGACTTACTTTCTAGGCCCGATGGCAAACCTATGGCATGCGTGCCACAGGTGGCACGCAGAGCATTTGTGCTGGCACGTGAGCTGCAGGCAAACTTACCTTACTGGGCATGCGCACGCCTCACAGCTGATTTTTGTCTGGTTTGAGGCCTTTTTTGATCTTCCAAAGACTTGAGGAAGGCTTCTGCAGGCTGAAAACTAGCCCTGTTTCATCACTTCCTGTTTTTCTGAAAATACCAGAAGTGATGAAACGGGGCTAGTTTTTGGTCTGCAAAGCCTGCAGAAGCTTTCCTCAAGTCTTTGGGAGACTGAAAAAGGCCTCAAACTGGCCAAAAATGAGCTGTGAGTTGCAGTGCAGGTAAGGGGGTGGAGGGGGTGGGTGGGTGGGTATTACGTGCGCGTGCGTAGGGGTCAGTGGGGGATGCGCATTGCCTTCTGGGTGCTGGCAAGCGAGTGCAAGCGTGCGCACAATTTTTGGCACAGAAGCCCAAAGAGGTTAGCCACCACTGTTCTAGGCCAATGACCGAGATTTTTGAGAACAACAATAGGGATGACCCCATACCTCAGGCTGTGCATTGTTATCCTGGTTATTAGCATTCATATCTTCACTTGGCTGTGTTGTTTCAATGCTTGGTGGATTTAGGAAACGGCTTAATTCCTGCTGTTGACTCTCTCGGAGGCTGTGGATGATACTGCATGACTGCTGTTGTTTCTAAGAAAATAAGACAAACATGATATATTTTGTTTTCTTCTCTATTTCTTCCAAAAAGAAATGTAGAAGGTTAATGTGATGGTAGATGGGTGGGATCAAAGAGCTATGGTTTATCAAAATAAAAACTTGGGAATTGTTGACTTTATTATAGGCATGTTCAAAGATGGGATATTGCAACCTCTAAAATAATATCTGAATTTGTGTGACTTTTTCATAAATAAAACTGGTGACTTCACTGGGTTTAGAGAAGACAAAAATAAACTTATTGTGTTTTTCATTATTATATTATTATATTATATTCATTATTCATTATTATTCATGTAGTATAAGAATTCTTAATTTTTGCAGTATTGTAACTGCCACTTCCAAGGGACTTCCTTTCAAGATGGCTACTGGATGATAAGGACTTCTTTTTTCCCTTACTGATGTTTTGCTGATTTCACTGCCAAAATGATTCTTTGGCTGTGTTGCTCCCTGATTTTGAATGGGAGCACTCAGAAATGACGAAGAGGACTTCCGGACGATCGTGGACCTAGTTGGAAAAGAGGATCTTGAAGATTCCAATTCTCTCTGGAAGTGATTGCAGTCACTGGGCATATAAATCTTCCTGTCAGCAATTTCATTATCTTAAGCCCGAATGTGAACTTTCACTTTTGAATTTATTGTTTCATTTCGTTTTTCGCTTAACAAATATATACATATATACATATACGTGTGTGTGTATTCCTTTTCCGTATTTTCCTGTTCCTTTTCCGTATGGAAGCATGGCTGGCGTTGGGGTGGTGGAGAAGTTTTCACTCTCACCACTGGATTTTTGTGCTTGTTGAATCTGCAAAATATTTGGAGTTTATTTCTCTTGAATTTTCTTTATAACCCTGGATTGAAATATAGAGGAAAACATCTCTTCTTCATTCTTTATTCCCTGATTAAACTTCAGGGATTAAAATGGCTGAACAGTGGCTAAAACCTAAGAACAGAGGATGGGTGGATATGCAGCTCCTACCTGAATTTCTTTTTAGAAACCTCAATGAGACGATACTAATTTTGCAAAATAAGTTAGGGCAAGAAACTTTGGATGAAGACATACAAAAGGACTCCCTGATCGAGTTCCAAATCAAAGAAAATCATGCTGGTTTTCTGAAATGAATGACAACTCTGTGGTATGAAAACCAAAAAAACCCGAAGCCCCAAGCAGTGAAGCCCAGTCAGTCAAGCCATGTTATTTCTGATAGATTTTTTAAAATAGCATTCAAAAGCGTACTAATAACGCAATAATGTTAAACTTACTGCTCTAATGCGCTTCAAGCATTTTTTCAACCACATGCGTATCGTCTGCTTGGCAACCTCTTCCTCTATGGTGTACTCGAGTTGTTCCCTTGCAAGGAGCTCTTCCAGCTGAAGACTTTTTCTGATGTCAACCGATCTATATGAGAGCATGCTAGAAGAAATGAATATTAGTAAATATTCGTTTTTTAAAAAGGAAAATGACTCTATTATCCAACAATATAGTTCCTTTGCAATGTTTATTTGATTTGTAAAACAATGCTTAATGTCTCGGGGTCCATTGATAATTGCACAGTGCGAGTGTTGAAGTAATTATACATTCCAAGAAGGGGTGGGATTCCAATTTTTTAACAACCGGTTCTGTGGACCTGGCTTAGGTGGTGGGTGTGGCTTGGTGGTCATGTGACTGGGTGGACATGGCTTGGTGGTCATGTTATTGGCTGGGCGTGGCCAACTCAATATCACTCACATCGAGGCACGCATCTCCTCGCCTGGCCTCTCATGACTGTGGGGATGTTGCAACAGTTGTAAGTGTGAAAAATGGTCATAAGTCACTTTTTTCAGTGCCACTGTAACTTTGAACGGTCACTCCACACAAGCAAAGTACCAGCAAAGGAGGGAAAAAAAACTCCAGAGACGTTCCTGAGAACCAAGAATGCCAAGAACGTAATAAGGATTAACGGAGAGGCAGTTTCTGTAAGCAACACCAGAATGTTTCCTTCCTGTTTTCCTTACAGGATTAGGCCAGTAATTTATTCTAACTACTGGTTCTCTGAACTGCTTAGAATGTTAACAACTGGTTCTAGCGAATAGATGCAAACTGGTAGAATCCCACCCCTGATTATAAGGAAATATGTGCTCAGAGCAGATAAAGTTTGGTGGTGAAGATCCAGTTAAGTCAACTGCTTTCATGACTGTTTAACTCTAATGATGAGTGCACTAATAAAAACTTTGTTTCTGTTTAAGTTTTCATTCTTGCCTTTATTGATAATATGAAAGTTGCACTTTCTACAGTACAGTAAAAAAAATACAGTAATAGGAAAAACCATTTAGATATGTGTTTTATTAATAAACAAATGTAATAGATCCCTAAATGAAAAAATGTAATTTTTATAAACTGTACTTATATCTTTAGTCTGTTTAGATGCAATGAAACCCTAACAGATGTAGCTCTATCTCCTTGGTTAATCTTTCCTGAGCTGAACCTCGTGAGTTAATTCTGAGATTCAGGTTTGCAGCCCAACTATGCTGTTCAATATACCTCAATACATCATGGAACGTTACATCTCCACCGTTATGCAACCTCTCCATTTCATAGCACATGTGCTTGAACAGAAGTTTGTCCTTATCCAAATCTACCTCCAGTCTTCCACGCAACAGCCTCAACAAAAACTTGACTCGGAAAGTAGGAATTACTCCCTGGAAAGAAAGTCACAATTAGAAAATACTCACACCAGTAAAGAGCTTTATACTTGTCTTTTATTATTCTCCAAATAAATGGTTTAGCTAGTCGTTTTGCTATAACAACTACAATATGAGGTGTTTTGGAGGGCATTGGCAACAGGGCGGCTGCAACAGGTGAGTTGCAGCAGGAGCAACTCAGATGTTGAAGTAGATGCCAAGCTGAATTCTGCTGCTGTCATAGAACCTGTCACTTAAGGGCCAGTTCTCTCCCTAAGGTAAAAGGTATCTGGTTTCCTGGATGAGAGATAGAAGGAGGGCAAGAGTGATATTCAGAATGGCTCAGTCTGTAGATGGGAGTTAGGGCGCCGTTTATGTTAGTGCAGGAGTAGAATTGGAGTTATGGTCTTTGTAAACGTGCTGAAGTAGGGCAGTGGCAGCTGGCTGTCTAAAATTAAGCAATGTGGTATACTAATGCAGAAGAGGCCTGAAAGAGCCAGTTCAGGCAACTGGTTGAAAAGTTATATTGTGACCTGGCTGTCAGATGGAGCTTTTTAAGCTGGGGATAGTGATGGGCCAGGGAAAATTGGGCTGTTGTGGGGGAGGGGCAGGCAGTAACATCATGTTGGTGATAGGCAACGGGAAATAAGGCAAGAGGGATGGATTGTTCTCAAGGAAGACTGCCTTGGTGAGTCATATTGTGTTGTATTTCATATTATGGATGGGAGAGCTATCCTAGCATGAATAATAGATCTGGATGGGGAAGCAACAAAAGTTGACATAGACTTCTTCTAAGGATTTAACATTCCATTTTTACTTTAATTAATTGCTATATTTTAGCAGTTGATTTGCAGAGCAATAAGTCAATGAAGCTTATAGTATTCCAGAGAAATTTCTTACCTCCCTTTTGTCATCAACCATATTCCATATAATCTGAAAATGCCTAAGATCATTATAACTTAAGAGCTGGTCTTCTTCAGTAGAATAAAACAAAGAGAAGTTTTCCACAATTATAGCTGTATAAGACAGAAACATAAAAAAGTAAGGCCTTCCCAAGTTCATAGGTTTTTGTAATTGTAAATAATTTAGATTTGTAAAATCATCAAAAGGATTTTGTCATGTGTAGGAGAAGGAGAGGCAAAGCCTGGGGGAAGAATTAAGGAAGGAATCAGGCTGGAGTCATTACGTTCCCACAAACGATACATGTCCACCCCCTCTTATCAACTCAATCAACTCTTATTTAGCACCAATTTAGTGCTGACCTTATATAGATTCTTGTACAGGCAGGAGCAATAAATCAGTGGAACTGATTCTTTGAGTTTTTGTACACTTGATGTACAAATGTATCATTTTAATATCATAATATACCCCCACATTTTAAAAAAAATGCTGTTTTCATTTGAAGCTGAATAAGTTACAAAGCAGTCTGGAACCATAATACGCTTATTTTTTTCAACTGTACATATAATGTGTTTACAGAAAGGAAATTACAAACCTTGTGCATAACAAAGGCAGCAAAAAAATCTACAATATTTTGAAAAATCTAACATTAAAGCAAACATAGATATGTTGTTTTTCCTCTGCTAGGTCGTATTTTCTCAAAATTAATCTGCTCACCATGAAATATGAATGGGACTGAAGAAAGTCAATACAGTTAGAGCTAAAAATTGGTGAGAACACTAATTTCTCTCTGGTAATGGCCTTTCTGCCTTTCTGATCCACATTTAATTCATAATTATTTTTTTTTGAGAAATCTGAACCAAACTTTTACCTAGGATAATTGAAATTAGATCTGTGATGGTGAACCTATGGCATGCGTGCCACAGGTGGCATGCACAGCCATTTCTGTCGGCATGCGTGCTGCAGGCAAACTTACCTCACTGGGCATGCACACACCTCATAGCAGATTTTCGTCTGGTTTGAGGGCTTTTTTTGTCTCCCAAAGACTTGAGGAAGGCTTCTGCAGGCTTTGCAGACCGAAAACTAGCCCCGTTTTGTCACTTCTTGTTTTTCAGAAAATACCGGAAGTGACAAAACAGGGCTAGTTTTCAGCCTACAAAGCCTGCAGAAGCCTTACTCAAGCCTTTGGGAGGCCGAAAAAGGCCTCAAACTGGCCAAAAATCAGCTGTGAGGCACAGTGCAGGTAAAGGGGTAGTGAGGATTACGCACGCATGCACAGGGGGCTGCGCACTGCCTTCTGGGTGCTGGCACACGAGTGCGAGCATGCAAGCGTGTGCACAATTTTTGGCACAGGAGCCCAAAAAGGTTAGCCACCACTGGATTAGATGGATGGCAGCATGAAAAACTCAAAGACCATAGTCTGAAGTTGCTTGTACTGCTTTAAACTTTTGTGTGAGCATTTTAGGCAATGTATGGTAAGAGCCAGAAGTGAGACTCTGCTTCAATTGCTTCTTAGTGAAGTAAGCAGTTGTGTGATAGCATCTTCCATTGTGTTTCCAGAGACTCATCAGATCAGAAACAGAATCTCAGATATAGAAGTCATTTATTTCTTAAAGACTTTTGAAAATCCAGCAAGCTTTATGGAATGTTTACTGATTTTATTTTGGATGGCACAATTTGTTGCATTTATTAAACCATCACTAATTGTTTTTTTTTAATTTTTTATATCAACTTTATTGAAAAAATTTGAAATGCACAAATATACAGACTCAAAAAACAAAGATTCATACAGAAAAATGTTATCATAATCTCTGTGGTAAAACTAATTAAACTTTCCTTTAATACATTTGACAGTGAGTTAAATATTTCCTAAATTATATTATGTTTGCAGTTATTTCTTACTTCCTATGGGTTCTCTGTTATTTATGTTCTATCAAACATAATGTTCTGTTGTTAATATTTGTTGTTATACTTATTTATTTTTACCAAAGAATTCCTTCTATTGATTGTTTAAAGTACGAGAGAGTCTAAGACTGTGACATTAACAATTCCTGTTTGTTATTGTATGTATTGTAATCTGTTTCATAAATTTATAATAAAATAAACACTAATTGTTTTTATGATATGGTTTGCAATCAGATTATTTAATTGTTATTTCATTTTTTTCACAGATAATTATGAGGGTTGTCAGGATTGAACAGTGAATTATAAATATATAAAATTAATGCATGTGGGAGTTTGATCATACACAGAGAAGAACCAGTTAAATCAGTAGTATTTGTTAATTCTGACTGACTGAAACACTGGTGTTAATGACTATTTTTAAGTATGACTTGGTCTTGATCAGAGGTGATATTCAGCAGGTTCTGACCAGTTCTGGAGAACTGGTAGCGGAAATTTTGAGTAGTTCGGAGAACTGGCAAATACCAGCTCTGACTGGAGATTTTACAGTATCCTTCCACTGCCACGCCCACCAAGCCACGCCCACAGAACCGGTAGTAAAAAAATTTGAATCCCACCACTGGTCTTGATCAAGTCCATAACATAATTAAAACACACAATTAAAACTTTATTGCTGTATTTCATGACTAAAACTTACCCACAAGCAAATTCAACATTATGTATGCAATGATGACATAAAATGAACAGAAATACATAAGAGCACCGGCATAATTCCCACAATCTGTCTTCCAGTATGTTCTGTTATCTGGAGTACAAAAAGGAGGTTGAACCTGCATGAAAAAAAAAGCTATATTTTGTAACAGGGCTATAAAAGTAGATATGCCCCCCTCTCTCATACACACACATACAGTATTGTGAACTTCATGGTTTTTTCCCAACCAAGCATTTTCTGAACATCAGAATCAAAAATATTGTGTGTGTATGTTTATATGTATGTCAGTCACCATGAAATGTAGCAACTCAATCATTGTATTGCTTGTACAACACATTTTCTCCTTTCTTTTGCTAAAGGACTACACCATTTTCCCCTATGACCAAAGACAAAGATTATTCTGAACTGACAAGAGAGGAAGATGGATCATATCAATCAAAATGCTATTTCCAATAATGACTAAATATTCCTAAAGAATTGACAACTTGAATTGTTTGGACTGCATATTTGCATTTATATTTTTAGTTCTATTCAGCTAACCTTCATAAATAGATATATTCTTCCTAAACAGATATATTCTTTTGATGCAAAATATATTATTCTTTTTATACAACACCCACTTAAAATGCTTCATAACTTAGAGTCCATTACCACATCACTGCAATGTGATAATTTGGGGGAAGAAAATGAAGAATTATTTCACAGTATTTCTCACTGTCTGCTTCAAAGATCCGGCAAAAAAGAACAATTCTTTATCGTTGTTAATACATTCCACTGAACAGAATTGTTAATATATTCTCTAGAACTGAAAACCTGTCACTTTTCATTTTAATAAATCTGATAAAATTGCATGAACCTGATTAGGCACATAGCACAAATATTTGCTAATAAAATTTGGCAAGTACATATGCATTTATTTCTATAGTATTTTCAAAAGTCAATAAATGAAAATTTGGGTGCAGGATAACATTTTAAAAATAAAATGTAAAGTATTTTTAAGATGCAAAGCTTCTGCTGGCTAAAATGATACATGATTTCAATCAGCCAATTTACCATGCAATCATGCATTATCTTGTTCCAGTCTTCTCCAGTGACTATTCTGAAAAGTACCGTGATGGCTTTACCAGCTGATGAAAAGTTGGCATGTCTGTTTTTAACAAATAAAAATTATTATTCAATATTTCACAACTAAAAACATATGCAAGCAATCCTTCAGGGTATTTGGGTAATTCTCCCCCCCGCCCCTTGCTTATACAAGTCTAGTCTGCTACCTGAAATGAATGATAAAATGGTATATTTTCCCCAATCTGCACAGAAAAGAACTGGTCTGGTATCTGAACGAGACTCCCTAGTTGGAAGTAAGGTAGTGTTTACGACATTATTTAGAGCAGCAGGATAGCTTAGATTGTTCAGAACTAGCTGTGTTGCATACACCTTTCTATCACCTGACAGGCTAACCAGCCCTGCCCTGAAAATTGCTTGAATGTGTCTCTGTGGGGCTGTTTTGGATCTTAAACTTGAACCCAGTCTAGCTATTATTGTTAATAAGAGGCCAAATGAAACCCCCTGTTGTTCCTCTGGCTTGCAGGTTCTGCAAATACTCAAGCTATCATTGCAGAGTGGATCCATGTACTTGAAATGCCATATAAGCATTCCTTTGATATTTGATGCTGGATTTTCTGAGACTCTCAGTCACAGATCAATAGGGCTGCCTCTCTGGTAATGTAACAACAGAGGCATCCATCAAAGCAAGGATGCTCTAAAACAAGATCACAGTATCATATATTTTCAGATGAAGTGATAGAAATTATACCTGTTAATGTTCTCTCCGTATTTCACAGTTCCAAACAAAACTACTCCAGCAAAAGCATAGCAAAGCAACAGTAGGAACATTCCTACAATGATGAAAAAGCTTTTGTACATGCTGACAACTACTGTCAGCAGCAGCATCTTCAAAGTCACCTGGAAATCAGTGGGGAAAAAAGGCTTGGTATAAGACATGGGTCAAAAGGGAAATGTGCTGAAATTGAACAATCCCAACCTCATTGGGATTGTTCCAAGAATGCTCTAACTTTCCTAGAATCTCTGCAACAAATCCAGGCACGGTTTCAAGCCAGCAAAATTGACATAGATTCAGAACATTGTTTTGTGAATTTGGAACTGTTCATTTTAATCTGAAAACATTTTAAATTCAACAAAATAATTACTCCAAGGTGGATATAGTAAAGTGGATTAGAATTTGTTTGTGTCAGAATGTCATTGGTAAAGGTTTTGTTAATGTATTGCTGAAGATGTTTAAAAATCTTGTGTTGATGTTTATTTTTTAAGCTCTTACCATGGTGTGCAAACATTTATATAATTCATACTGTGGATGTTTTTTGTTGTAAGCTTCCGTCTGTATGGAGTTGGCAGCATGAAAACTAAACAATTTTGCATATTTCTAATTCTGATTGTGTCAGCTGTTCCTTTTTCATTATTCTTTACTTCTAGGCTATAACAGAGTATTGGTTTAAACCAATACAAGCCTCAGTTCAGTAAAATAAAGCAGTCCCACTTACTCAATGTGTAATTACTATAAACATGGGGGGAAATCCTTCTGTGTACTTACATGCTTTCCACAGATTGAAAAAAACCTGAACACAATTACACACGCTCCCATCATATATGTATAGGCATTCTGAAACACAAAGAATCAATGTTAGAAGAGTTACTAAGGATTGATTATTAATTACTCAGCATTACTCAGGATTTACTTTTGCGACAACCAGTACAGCTTTAATATAATATATTGAATGACTGAGTGTATAGTTCTTGATGTAAAAATACTCAGCATTTCATTATTCAGGTGTTATTACATGGAACTTGTTAAATAGAAATAGCTTCATATCATAAATATGACCTCATATACATAATCATGAAAATGAAGGCACCAGCAGTTCAACAGATCATCTGTTGAACCACAGATTTCTCATCCCAGGAGAACTATTTCAATCAAAATAATGGAAACTCTGACCCTGAGGCTGAAGAGAATGTGGCAAAGTCTCAGCTTGTGACTGGAGAGTCAATAAGCAGAGTCAGCCAACTGAGAATAATGACTCACTCAGAATGACTCAAAATCAGCACAGGTGCCCCTGATTCAGAGTACAAGAAGTCAATTCCTGAACTTAGGAGAGCAGTAAGCTAAGGAGGTTTGAGACACGGAAATCAGCACTCCTTAAGAATGAAGGACATTTAATCCTCCAATTAGGCAAGGATTCAAACTCCAGTTATTTAAGAGTATCCTTCTCTTTGGAAACACTTCTCCATTGCTAGACTTTGTACCTGTGGCCCCTCATTCCTGAAATTGATTTTCGGCTTACAATTCTGGATTGGGCATTATAGACTGTAATGGGCCTGACTACTGGTCTGCACCAAGATCTGCTCTTCTTGGGTTTCTCTAAACGATAGCTATGTGCTTTAGATAAGAGATACTTTATTCTGCAGGTCTTCCTCTGCCTAATTTACAGCCTGTAGTTCTAGCTTTACCCACCTGATTTACAATTAAGCTAATAAAACCAAATGTGTCAATTACTGATTCAGCCTAATGTGGAGCAATAGGGAGACAACCGATTCTAAAAATCAGAGAAATTAAGATAATAGCTCTCTCCCATTCTTTGTTCCCATCCTCTGGTATACATATCCAAAAGAATATTGCTTCTGATATATAGGTTCCATAGAAATTGACTGATTTGTTTTCCTGTAATTTAAAACAATTATTCCTGTGGGATAATAGAATACAGGTCTTGGCCTTCTTCTGATGGATAACTCTTCAGATACTTGAAAAGTTCTATTATATGTCCCTTTTAAGTTATTTTTGCGTTAACATAATCAAAATTTTCAGTCTGCCTATAATCCTCGTTGATCTTCTCTGCCCTTATTCTAATTTTTCTGCACCTTTGATATCATTAAGTGGAACTAGATAAAGCACTCAACACTTGAGTTGACCAATACAAAATATAATGGCACTATTTCTAAAGTCATAATTTATCTTCCATGAATTTCTCAGCGTTACTTTTAAAATCATGTAAGCAGCCTTTGTAGGAATACATTTCATCAAAGTATTTTTTCCTTACAATTGCTAACATAAAATATACATAGGACTTACAGACTTCTCTATAGCACTGATTTGACTATTAGGGAAAAATGTTAATAGGAATACTTTAGCATGAAGGAATTTTCAATTAAGTAACATTCCATTCCATGTCTGACATGGTACAGTTTATAAACAGATGTGCTACCACAATAACAACTAAGCCCAATGCAAATATTTAGTGAACTTCCTGGAAGAATTCTTTGAAAACTGAATCCCAATAATTCTAGATAAACAATTTATGGCTGCCTGAATGAACTCAGTTATAATATTAATTGAAATTACAACAAAAACTATCTTTTCAGGAATGACTATAACAAGGCAAGATCAAGTCTCAATGAATTATACATTTTGCAGATTTGCAAAAAGAGAAAAAATATCTTGCAATTTTTGAATAGACAATGTGGTTCTTGAAACTTACAGTTATGGCAAAGTGGAGAATCACCCATATGACCCCTAATGATGTCACCAAGAGATCATAACGATTTCTTCTGCTCTGCCAAAATCCAGCAGGTGACATGGCAATAATTTTCATTGTAACCTTGCAAAAATAAATGTATATGTCATAGCTTCTCTTTGTATAACCATGAGTGAATCCTCAAAGTTATCTTTCAGTAATATTCAAATGGATAATTACTGAAAATTAATTTGACTATTGGATTAAATATGTATGAGCAAAAACCAACAAGAAAATGTTACAAGATATATGTTTTACTAAAGTTTGGTTACAATTATTAGTGCAGAAAAAGAATCTTGCATTTAATGCTTGATCACTTCTTAAGGATAAACTAAATCTTTTACAAGAACACAAGAAATTGGCAAAGCCTCTCTTTTTGCTGTTCATTATGATTTTAATTAACCCTATAGTGTTTTTGTCACCATCCATTAACATAGTAATGATGCAATCAAGGGACTTATAAATGTAATTAATAAATAGTATCTATATTATCTTCTAATATTCTAATGTATAATAAATGATACAAGACAAACCTAATCTGAACTTATTTATAGAAATATTGAAATATATTACCTCTAGAACAAATATGAAGGTGAAGACTACTGACATTGCAGCTAATGGACCAGTTACTGGATCTTGATCATCCCACTTATGCAAAAGAAAAAAAAAGTTTATGAAAAAAAATCTCATTTTCTTTTCTGTTTAAAATTCTACCACATTTTATTATAAACACAGTGATTTCCTCCTGTTTATACTTGTTTGTAAGTAGTTAATAGAGCACTTTAAAAGTACCTTAACAGATAATAGCACAGATTGGGCCAGTACAAGAACTGCAATGGTTCTCTTGAAAAATGGGTGTTGGGTTATGTCATACATTTTAGCTCGGAATCCATCATTATCTGAAATAAACAAAAACAAAATAGAAACAAAAGCTTATTTAGTCCACAGTTTGCAACGGCTTCTAAGAATTTGCCCCCTCAATGCACATTGTTAGTTGTGAGCAGGTATTAGTCAACACACTATAATATCCTTACTTTCAGGTGTTAGCAAAGTAGACAGACTTGAACCTTACAAAGAAGGCTTCAGAAAAAGTTGAGGAGCATGAGACATTATTTCTGATAAATACTGGGTTAATTAATTAAAAAATACACCCCAGAAAAGAATTAATTGATCATAAAAAGCACTTGATTGTGTTGGCCATGCCAAGATGGGGAACATCCTTAGGAAAATAGGAATCTCAAAATAGTGTTGACTTCATGAACAAGTCACACACGTGATGGGAAGTCACAGTCCAGACAGAAAATGGCAAAACAGACTAGCTCCAGGATGACAAAGGAGTGAGACAAGGCTGTATATTCTCTAATTTAGTCCATCTATATGCTGAATATATATTGAAGCAGGCTTGGATGGAAGAAGATGAGTGTAGTTTTAAAACTGAAGGAAAACACATGCATAACTTGAGCTATACTGATAAAACTACTGATACCCGAAAATGCAAAGGATTGCAAGTGCTTGTTATGAAAGTCAAGGAGCACAATGAAAAAACAGAAAGTAGGTTTAAATCCAAAGAATATAATGATAACATATACAAATTTCAACCTTAAAACTGACAATGAAGATACTGAAGTGGTAGATAATTTCTGCCTTTTAGGATTGACAATCAGTAAAATAACTAGCAGTCCAGAAATAATCTGTAGCCTACCATTTGGTAGGATAGTAATGAAGGCCTTGGAAAAGATATTCAGATACTGTGATATGTCTATAGCTTCAAGGATCTGAAGCATGGAGGCAATAGTTTTCTCTATGACATTCTATGGAAATGAAAGCTGGATTTGAAGAAGCAGGATAGAAAGAATATGGATGTTTTTGAATTCTGGAGTTAGAGAAGACTCCTGAGAATATCAGAGAACACAGGACATAGAATAATAGGATGGAAGGGACCTTGGAAGTCTTCTAGTCCAATCTTCTGCCCATGGCAGGAGGTCCTATACCATCCCAGACTTCCTTTGGGCTTAATGGGATGAATACACATGATCATAGAAAGAATAACAAACTAATAGAACAGAATGTCTATGGAGATTGTTGCCCCAAAGGTGCTTTTTTAAAAGGCAACTGGACATTTGCTTGAAGACATTTCACTTCTCATCCAAAAATCTTCTTCAGAACTGAAGAAGCTTCTTGGATGAAAAGTGAAATGTCTTCAAGGAAAAACGAAGGCCAGTTGCCTTTTGAAAAGGCAACAGAACAGAAGCAAAACAGAATAATACAGTTGGGAAGAACCTCAGAAGTCCTCCAGTCCTAACCCTCTGCTTAAGCAGGAGATCCTATACCATTTCAGACAAATGGTTGTCCAATCTCTTCTTTAAAACCTCCAGTGATGGAGCACCCACAATTTCTGGAGGCAAACCGTTCCAATGGTTAATTGTTCCCACAGTCAGAAAATTTCTCCTTAGTTCTAGTTTGCTTCTCTCCTTAACAGTTTTCATCCATTGCTTCTTGTCCTGCCTTCAGGTGCTTTGGAAAATAGGTTGACCGTCCTCTTCTTCATAACAACCCCTCAAATACGGGAACAGTGACATCATGTCAACAAAAATGGATCATAGAACATAATGATCTAGAATTCTTACTCCGGACACAAATGATAAGGCTCAAATTATACTATTTGGACCTATTATGTAAAAGACCCAATTCCCTTAATTAATGGTGGGAAAGATGGAAGGAAAGAGAATAGGATGCCCAGCAACAATATGAATGACTCAGTTATAATGGTGATGAGTGTGTTGCTGGAAACCTGAAAGATCATTTTGGGAATGATCATCCCGGAGGTCTATCTATATGGTTGCTAAGACTCAATTTTAAGTTGACGGCACATAATGACTCAAGCTTTTGTTCAGTATGCATTATCACTTAGTGGTTTCATTATCTCTTGAATCTGAATTTTAAAAATCTAGATACCTGGGCGTGGTGGGAGGTGAAGAGGCTGTGCTATCTTTAATCTGCTCTTCAGATCTTCCCATCGCCTCTGGTCAACCGTTAGTAGAGCTGTTCCCTAAAAGAACAGGAACCATTACCACCAAAACATATTTGCTTATTTCTTATCATATTCATTATTGGAATGAATAATTGTTAGGGAGTCTTTCACTAGAAACAGTGCTCTGTTTTACTTCTGCTTTATTGGTTGTTTTCTAATACCTGTGTGTGTGTGTGTGTGTGTGTGTGTGTTTGTGTTTTGTCCATTTTTAAAATTAAGAATCTTAAATCAAATCCAGGTTGCCTACTTGTTAAAAACAACTAGAGGGGGGAAAATGCTTACAGCAAGGCTCAGAAATGTTATACTTAACCCCATTATTATAAATTAGTCCTGAAAATACTTAGGTATACACTAATATTGCATGTGATACAAAAAATAATTTCATAATTAAAATAATATTCCTGGTGTTTAATATAAACATAACTATATGTTAGCTCAACACTATTATTTAATTATACATAAAAACAATTAAAAGCAACACAATATAGACATGATTACTATAGAAAAATAGAAAATCTGCAGTGTTACCTTATTTTCATTGAAATTAGCAATGACAACTCCAACAAAAAGGGTGAGTCCAATCATGCAGCCCAGGAATACAAAAACATGAATGTAGATGCCATGAATCTGCAACATAAAATGTTATCAATATTACATTTTTCTTATTAATAAGAATTCACAGGAAAAATCTGACAAGTCTTACGAACTTGAGGAATATACTTACAGGACCCACACGATGAATGATAACATCTCTGACTTCTACCCACCCCTTTAATGACAGGACTTCAAATAATGCCAGCATTGCATTACCAACGTTGTCAAAATTAAAGTTTCGAGGATTAGCCCTGCAATACAACACAGAAGTGAGGAGTAATAACAATGTCGTTTGCTGACAATATATCCTAAAACATTGCCAGATTAGTAACCTGTTACTCCCTGATGTAAGTGACTCTCTTGTTGAAGCCTCTCCTGAAATTCCCTCTATGCCATTGATCTTCTGTACTCCATAATTTTGAAAAAAGAGTCTTTTTTCGGGGGTGGGTGGGATGTTTGATGGGAAGAAGCTGACAAATGACAACTCAACAGAATTAACCAATGTGACTACTCTGTTTCTCTTTTGTTATTTACCCTACAATAATAACCTCTAGGCATATTGTCTTTTGGATGAAAGCAGAAGTGGTATTCAGCAGGTTCTGACCAGTTCTGGAGAACCAGTAGCGGAAATTTTGAGTAGTTCGGAGAACTGACAAATACCACCTCTGACTGGCCCCACCCCCATTTATTCTCTGCCTTCTGAGTCCCAGTTGATCGGCTGGGTCTTATTTTGTTGCCCTGCACAGGAGAATGGAGCTGGAAAGCAGGTTAGTGGGATGGGGAGGGAATGGAGATTTTGTAGTATCCTTTCCCTGCCACACCCACCAAGCCACACCACGCCCACCAAGCTACGCCCACAGAACCAGTAGTAAAAATTTTTTGAATCCCACCACTGGACGAAAAGCACATTCCAATATGGATATTGAATTTAAAGATTTGGGATTGGAAATTATCATTCCATTGGATTAATCTACTGGAGTAATTCTATTAATCAACTCTAAGAATAAATCTATATTTAAGGCCAAAAACACATTACTTACCAGACTCGAGGCACCCAAAATCCAGGCTTTTTTTCACCAGGTCTTAGCTTCAAATTCAGATTTTTGGAAACACTTACATTTATTCGGAATATACCGTGACAATCTTCCTGTCAGAAATATAACATCACATTTGGTATAGAAACCAAAATTTTAATATATCACAAAAACACACTGTAAACAGATAAGCGTTATGCCTCAGTTTAGGGAACCTGCCACTTATGTTCAGGAATGCAGAGAAGCTAATCTGTGCCCGAAGAAGACAGAACTTATGGTGAGAAACTCTTTGCCAGACTTTTAGCAATATTTTCTTTGACTGAGACCAGTATTGTGAGCAACAACAGATTTACAGTACCAGTCACCTGTTTGGAGATTTGGAAGAATAAATCTGGACTCTGGAACTCTTTCAGCTAAACTGTTCCCTCTCAATGCTTCAATTCTTACATGCTGGGGAAGGTACAATTATTGGAGTTTACCATGAGAGGACAACAAATTTAGAAATATTTTCAAACAAATGAAACAGATATAAGTGACTTGACTTAATAGAGCATATACTTTCACTTCTATGTCTTTTGGGGGGTTTCTACATAATATCACCATAAATTAAGCCTCGTCAGTTGATGAAAACGTGCAAAAGAAGAAAGAGGAATTTATCTAAGTACATAAAAGTTACTCTTACTCTTGCAATTATATGAGGATCATTGCACTTAGCCAATTTCCCAGCAAAAAGTTGAACTCCAAAGCTTGCAAAAACAAGCATTAATGTCAATAAAAGGATTGAAACCTGAAAAACAAAAAAACATGAAAAGGAGTCAAACCTTCTCCAGTGCACCTGTATTTTTTTCTTACATTTTTATAACAATAATCGCTACGCGATGGCTTGCATTACAAAACTGTAAGGAAGGAGAACTGGTTACTATAACTGTGTGTTTAGGATGGCAGCTAAGTGATTTCTTTTCCATGTTTTCTCATCCTTCTTTTCATATGTCTTGTATATAAACCACTGTTAAATGTCTAAGCCTCCGTGTGCTGTGTTTTGCTCCTGGGTTGTCTCACAATAGTTGTCACGCTGCAAACGCTTTGACAAAAATATATTTGGAAAGAGAAACCATACATAATACTCACTAGAAAGATTTCTTTGAAGCCACTAAATAGTTCCCGAACAACTTTTCTCATCTGAGGCACCAGTTTAAAAATCCGAAGGGGCCGAAGACACCGTAGAACCATTAGCAGCTGAGCTCCTGATTTAGCAGGAACATTTTGGGGCATCCAGCAGAGAAATATCAGGCTTACCTTTGGAAAGGGGGAAAAGAACCTGAAATGTAATGTGAGTTTTAAAATGTGCTTCATACATACATACATTACGACCACAAAAGGAGCCCAACATTTCTGTTGTGAAATGAGACATTTGTTAAGTGAATTTTGCTCCATTTTATGACTTTCCTTGCCTCAGTTGTTAAGTGAATCACTGCAGTTGATAAGTTGGTTACATGGTTGTTAAGTGAAACTGGATCCCCCATTGACTTTGCTTGTCAGATGGTCGCAAAAGGGAATCATATGACCTGGGACACAGCAATGGTCATAAGTATGAACCAGTTGCCAAGCGCCTGAATTTTGATCACATAATCATGGGGATGTTGGAAAGGTTGTAACTGAAAAACGGTCATAAGTCACTTTTTTCAGTGCTGTTGTAACTTTGAACAGTCACTAAATGGACTGTTGTAAATCGAGGACTACCTGTATAGGAACTGACCCAATTTATTTCATTAAGACTTGAATAAAACCTATTCTTAGCAAAGGATATAAGGATTAAAATATGTACGAATATACAGTATGTATTATATATTAATATATGAGACTATTAAAATTACTGATTCTAAAGGAGAGAGGCACAAAATTATTGTGTATGCTGTATTTCCTCCTGTTTTACTTTTTCTGGAGGATTATATTGAATTCAGAGTTCACTACTTTTTGAATAAGCAAGTCATTTAACGCAACATGCTTTATTTAATAATATATGCATGCATTGTATTTTGTTTTATTTAAAATATTTATGTAGTCCTTCCAATTTGAAAAGAACAATAAAAGCCAATTCAAATAATGCAAGACTATAAAGCATGAAAGAAATGACATTAGAAATGGCATTAGAAAACTGAACTCTTGGATCAAATGGATTGTCTTGGTCTGTTTCAGATCTAAATTTAGCAGAAAAACAGCCTCAATGAATGAATGAATAATTGGCCAAGTGTGATTGGACACACAAGGAATATGTCTTGGTGCATATGTTCTCAGTGTACATAAAAAGAAAAGATTCATTCATCAAGAATCATAAAGTACAACGCTTAATGACAGTCATGGGGTACAAATAGGCAATCAAATCATACTAACAAACAGTCAATATAAATTGAAAGGATACAAGCAACAAAGTTACAGCCATACAGTCACAAGTGGAAATTAGAAATCCTGATGGGTCATTTACATTGGAGAGAGAAAGATGGAGGATTGCAAGTAAGTTTATTTTCCTAGAATATACTCACTCATAGCAGTTTGTGACATTTTTGATCGTGGTATGCTGTTGTGGCACTTGAATGAGTTGCCAACTGGACATGCTTCTTTGTAATGGCAACTCATCTACTCACTGGGTGCAATTCGATGCTTTGGATATTGGTAGATCCTTCAAGATAGTTCCAAGAAAGGCAAGCAGAGGTTTCCCAATATCCAAAGACAATCAACCAGTCCAAAAGAGAAAAAGACTCCAGCACTTCTCCACCAGTAATCAGTATTCCAATCAGCATAGATTAACACCAAGTTTAACTTTAGACCAACAATCAAATAAGCAATACCCCAATCAAGAAACTGCCCAAGAGCCATCAGTAAACAGCCCAACCAAAAAATATCTAAGACTGCCCCCACCTACAGGCAGGATACCAAAGTATAAACTGACAGCAAACAGCACTCCTTACTAGCACTGATGATGTTACCGAGTTAGGGTAATGAAACGTCTGCAGAAAACAAGCAAGCTTAGAAATAAGGTTTGTTTGGCATCATCTATTTTTGATGAACCCATGTTGGCTATTGGTTAGGGTTTACTTGCTTCTAGGTGTTTGCAGATTTGTTGCTTGATTATTTTTTCAGATATTGTGGTTAAGCTGATTGGTCTGTAATTTCCTGAATCTTTCCCCCATCTTTTTTGAAGATTGGGACCACATAAGCTCTTTTCCAGTCCTCAAATGCTCCAAGAACTTTAAAAGATATGATTCAAATGTTCTAAAATCACATCTGCTGGTTCTTCCAGAACTCTGGGGTGTAATTCATCAGGACCCAGTGAACAGAATCCCTCTAGAACTGACAGGTGTTCTCTTATCTTATTTTTGCATATTTTAATTTGCATTCCTAGCCTGTCTTTTAAGGTTTTGTTTTGTTTGTAAGGTTGGTTTGTATTTTCTTTTTGCATGAAGAAGATGCAAATAATGAATTAAGCAGCTCTGCTTTCTCTCTACTGCCCATTACTTCCTTGCTATCTTCTCCCATATGTGGGGCAATTGTTTCTTTGTCTTGTTTTTTATGTGTTGAAAGAAACTTTTAAAATTTGTTTTTGACATTTGTTGCAAGTCTTACTTTGTTATGAGCCTTAGCTTACCTAACTTCATATTTGCAAGTTTAGGCTATTTGCTGGTTTTCTGCTTTAGATATTTGTCCCTCTTTCCATTTTTTGTACTTTTTTTTTTTTTTTGTTCAGTTGAAGGAGCCATATGGACTTTACACATTAACAATGATTCCTTTTATCAACTTTATCCTGATCTATAGAAAAGAAATCTGGAATTTATATGGTGATAATTGCAAGGATGAATTGCTGCAAGGAACATCAATGGTGAACACACTGCATTGTCATTGATGCAAGTCCTATCTTTACAAGCTTTTAGGAACAGATGATCCTAGCCTTTATTTCAAAAAATGTTGTAGTTTTTATATTATTTATTTTACCTTTTAAGAGTTATATGGGCATTGAACAGCATAAATCTTTAAACCAAAGAAATCAATGAAAAAGAATTATTTTACAAATCTGGCATTAAGTTGAGAAAGAGAGGATACAGAGATTTAGTTATTACAATCTAGTTTACTAATGTAAAAATATACATCCATGGACAAGAACATAATTACCCAAGAAAAGGGAATAAAATGCCCCGAGAGTAAGAATATTATGAGAGAAACGCACAACAGCAAAAGCATACTACTAAACAATGTCTTCCGCTCCTTCTCCTTTACTGGAATAATACAGTGTTTGAGAATGATAAGAATATGTGCAGATTAATATTTTCAATTCACAATTCCATTTTTTATTCCCCCCCCTCCATATGAAAATTGATGGAAGCTGTGGAAAGAAAATACAGAATACAGCCAAGATGTTATGATGGCATCAATGCTGTTCCTGTGCCCTTCGCACTCAGAAAAAAATCTATGAAGGAGGTCTGGCACTTGCAAAATAAAACCTTTAGTACCATGATGAAAATAACATACTAATAAAACAATGGAACGTCTTTGTTTATTTTACATATCCATAGTCTCCAGGAAGTATATTTTTGCAAATATGTTAAGTCTAATTGTTTATTTATTATCAATATTCAATTGAAGGTACTCGGAACTTTGTATGAAATTGATGTCAATATGGATACAAATTATTTTTAGCTCTTATCATGGGTTCTACTTTTACTGCTTTGAATTAACCTTAAGAACAAACAAAACTTACAAGGTATATAAAAATATCCATGACACCTCCAAAATCTCTGATGACTGCCGTTGGTGTAAAAAACAATCCATCAGCCATAATCTTCAAGTTAAGTTCAATACTCATAAATATTACAAAAACATATTCTGCAATCTGAAAAACAAAGAAAAAACACTGACAGAATAACAGTAAAGTTTCCAAAATACTATATCCAAACCAATTATTTTCAGAAAATTACCTGTAAAGTAGGTGCATGCATTACTCTTCGAAAAGGGGATTCAAACATCATTGAAATACAGGAACATATGGTGACAATGATCATTACCCAGTCTAGATAAGTAACCAATCCCAGCAAATCACTGCAAAATAAAATGGAACAAACTAAGTGGCAATGACACTCCAAAAATTATAAATATCAGTCAAACATAAGCTAGACTAGTGAAAATGGAGAATCTTTCACAATGTTGACATCTTAGAAATAATTACTCTAAGAAAACATTTTCCAGGGAAATATGTTTGCAAAAAAAGTGTACATCAATATAAAATGCATAAATTCATTTTTGCTTACTAAAGTTGATGATACTTTGTATTTTTAACTGCTCCAGTAACAGGATCTGTTTTAGAGCTGTAACAGAGAAAAAAATGTTTAACGTTCTATCATTCAATTTTTATTATACAAAGCTGTGTTACAAATATACAAGACAATCTGCATCTGAAATAGAGAGTAATTTTTTAAATAAACATCACAAATTTATACCTATTGGGGGGATTGAATATTTTCATTTATGATCCCACAAGTCACAGAAATTTTCTAAAATGTCATACCAGTTTCTTAAATCTAATGTTAATACGATAATACGAAACAAACAACCTACTCTCTAATAAACAATTTGGTTTCAGGAAAAAACTATCATGTAATCTGCAACTCTTACACTGCAAAAACATATGGACTACACAACTCGATGAGGGCAAAGCAACAGACGCAATCTACATAGACTTCTGTAAAGTCTTTGATTCAGTGGTACACGACAAACTACTCCTAAAACTAAAATCTTACAGTATCTCTGGACACCTGCATAACTGGATAGAAGCATTCCTGTCAAACAGACAACAAATGGGCAAAATTGGGAGCGTCCTATCAAATTCTGTACCTGTCAATAGTGGTGTCCCCCAAGGCAGTGTTTTAGGACCAACTCTTTTCATACTTTACATAAATGACCTCTGTGATCATATCAAGAGCAACTGCGCTCTCTTCGCTGATGATGTAAAACTATTCAACACCACAGACAATACTGCTACCCTTCAAAAAGACCTTGACTATGTATCAGAATGGTCAAACAAATGGCAACTTCAAATCTCAACAAATAAATGCTCTGTCCTACATATTGGCAAAAATAAATAAATCAGAAAATAAAATACAGGCTGAATAGTCAAGACCTTGTTGACGATCCAAACTCAGTCAAGGATCTTGGAGTACTCATCTCTAATGACCTAAGTGCTAGAGCCCACTGTAACTACATAGCCAAAAAGGCGTTAAGAGTTGTTAACCTAATCTTACATAGCTTTTTTTCTGGTAATATTACACTAATAACTAGAGCATACAAAACATTTGCTAGACCAATACTGGAATACAACTCATCAGTCTGGAACCCACATTACGTATCTGATATTAACAGAGTTGAGAAAGTCCAGAAATATTTCACAAGAAGAATTCTCCACTCCTCTACTCATTGCAGAATACCTTATGCCACCAGACTCGAAATTCTAGACCTAGAAAACCTAGAACTACGCTGCCTTTGGTCCAATCTAAGTATAGTATATAAAATCATACATTGCAATGTCCTACCTGTCAATAAATACTTCAGCTTCAACCACAACAACACAAGAGTAAACAATAGATACAAACTCAAGGTTAATCGCACCAAACTTGATTGCAGGAAATATGACTTCAGCAACAGAGTGGTCAATATCTTGAATACTCTACCTGACTCTATGGTATCTTCCCCAAACCCAAAAAACTTTAACCTTAGACTGTCTACTATTGATCTCACCCCTTGCCTAAAAGGTCTGTAGGGGGCATGCATAAGCACACCAACGTGCCTACTGTCCCTGTCCTATTGTTTCTTTTATTTTTTTTAATTTTTCTTATATGTATCCATGTATTCATAACTATGTTTTTACTTATACCTATTATCTTGTAAGCAACTGACAAAAATAAATAAATAAATAAAAAATAAAGATATAGTTTAGATTTAGACTTAATTTTAAAACAAGGTGACTATTAGGCACTGGGAATATATAAGGACAAATTTTATCTCTTTAATTAACAGCTATTGGCTATCCAGTAATGGAAACAGAATTTGTGAATCTGTGAATTTGTGATATTTCAGAATCTTCTGAAATATTAAGACAATTTATATTGTATTTTATACTTTTAGTTCAAATGGTGCCGTCCAATATATTGTTTTGGATCTCTGGGAATCGATGTTCCAGTACCCCTGGAGAGAACAGGATGGCAGCAGGTATTCTCTCGCAGTTCCAAAGTTCGCATGACTCTGGGTTTGCACCATACCACTTCTGTTTAGGTTGTCTTGATTATCCCCAAAATAATATTTGTTTTAGCTGAGCACATGCAGTTTCCTCCTTCAGGAATTTATCAGGGAGGGCTTTGGCGTCCAGGCATACTGCTGACTGACTGGAAGGTTTGGGAGAACTGTAAAGTACCAAGTGAGGTCATGTTCTCCTCTATCAGCGGCAACATTTGAAATCTTGCACAATATTCAAATGGGTGTCAAGGACAACCTGCTTAGAAGGCATCATGACATTCACATCCCTGGATTCATTTGCAAATTTTGGAAAACAACAATAACATTATTTTGTCACTTTATGTAGCGAAAGCAGTAGGAGTGGTGCGGTGGCCTAGAGGTGGAGCTCTCGCTTCACAATCAGGAGGCTGTGAGTTCAATCCTAGGTAGAGGCAGATATTTCTCTCTCTGGGCACAATGAGAATATATCTGCTGAACGAAACTCTGCATTGGCAACAGGAAGGGTATCCCGCCAGTTAACACCCTGCTAGCTCCATTCAGTTGCCCAGACTCCACCCCGCAAGGGATTATGGGGTTGTTAAAAGAAGAAGAAGATGACGATGTAACAAAAGCAGTTCACACAGATCTTCCAGTTTCTGTTTGAAAGAATAAAACAAATAATAAAACCAAGAAACATTTGCAAAATATGTAATTGCTGGATATATTAAAATGCCTCTGATTTGCTACTGATGTTATTCTGCAGAAGCTTTTTAATAACAGAATATAGTGAATCAAAATAAGTGAATCAAATCATAAGCTACACATATACTTACGCATTAAAGCGAGCTCTAACTACAACTCGGCAGAAATTCCTAAATCTGTGTTCCCGACCAACTATGAAAAGAGGCTTGTCAAAATAGGGGTGATTCTCCCGCAACTCTTCTTCCTGAACTTTTCTTTCAAGAACAACAGGATTACAGAGTCAGCAATCAATATATACATTTTTTCTAATTTCTTTAGGATAGCAGCAATATCACAGTATAGTATAATTGAGACAGTGTTAAATGTGGGCTTCAGAAAGCCTCTGGTCAGCTACAATGATTATTCACTGGTTACTATCAAGTAGCTGAGAACTAAACAAACGCAAAGAGCCCTATATGCAAAGACCCAGAGGGCAAACCTACAAGATTTCAATACCTACGTTCTCTTTCTATGTGAAAAGTTCACAGAATTGTTGAGAAGCTGTAGCTGCTTCTCAGTGAAAGGGCCACCTTGAAGGACTACCTACATGGAGCAATAGTAGAAAGCGCTCTTGAACAAGAAATGGTTCTTTCTTGAGAGATCTTGAACGAGAGTTCTAAGAATCTCTCAAACTAGAACTTGTTTGTTGCTTGCCAGTAAGGGAAACAATCACACTGATGATGTTGCCTAATTGGGTAATGAAACTTCTGCAAGTAAACAATGAAGCTCAGAGAGCCCCAAGGACTCAATTATAGTGGTTATGGGTGCACTATTGGAAGATGCAAAGGACCAGGTTTGTTTTGAGGACAATCCAGCAGCGTGGTTACTAAATATGATACTAACCTGATGGTACATAATCAGTCAACTAACACTTGTGAGGCACATTGGAAAAGTACTGAAAAAGCAGGTATAATATAGAAAAAAATTCAAGCAAATCCTTGTTTTATTTAACTATATGCTTGCTGTTTCTTCCCCCCACATTCGCATAGCTTTTCAGCTACCAGTTCAAAATCAAAACCACCAATAACCATCTTTTTCCTTGAGATGGAGATTATACAACTGAGTATCATTCAGATATTAGTGATATCTCCGCCCATTGTTGACACATAACCTTTCCAAATAGTGGCTTCATGTAGACCAAGGGTTCCCAACTTTTTGATTGTGCAGACTGGCAGCTGAGGTGGTTTTGACAGTGGGAGAATGTTTCATGTGCGTAATCTAAATCCTGCGCATGCACAAGTGAAGCTTTGTGTGCTCGCCCACTGCTTTGGTGGTTCGGTTCCCAATGGCCAGCAGCCCAGTCGTGGTCCATGGTCTGGGGGTTGGGGACTCCTGATGTACACCTTAAGCTTTAGGGAGGAAAAGGATGGTTGCTTCCACATAGCTTTCTACTTTGGAGTTCTTGTAAAGTTGACCTATTCCCCAATCACTGACTGAAAGTAGTCCTCAAGGAGGAGAACAGAGTAAGACAGTGTTTCTCATAGGCAACTTTCAAGGTTCAGAAGGATACCATAATCAATTGAACTAAAGGCTGTTGGGAGATTCAGTAAGAGTGGAACAAGTTGCACTCCCTCACTGCGATTCCACCATCTCTTGGAATGATCAATGCAATTTCCAACCTGTAACCAGCCCTGAATCCTGACCAACAAACATCCAGGTAATTTTTAGGATTTTCTGTGGCTAAGTACTATCCTAACCTCTTTCCATAAAGAAGTTTGAAGCCTGGATGATAATAGCCTAAATATAACACTAGGTGTTATGATTGCAAGATGTATGTCCAGCAAAGAATGCCCTTTTAAAATGATGCTGGCCTTTGAGATTTAAGCATATTATCTACAAAGAAAATACACTTGCTTCCACCCATTAGCAATTTGTGCAGATGTAATCAATCTATCAATGGAATAACCAGTTAAAATTCACTAAGTAATGATTACCTAACTGGGGTTCAGATTGGTCCTATATACATACATAAAAATTACACTTAAAATACCTTTTCATTTCTGCTTGTTCTTTCTTTTCTTGGATCATTTTTATTTCACTGTCTTCCCTTTGTGCATTTCTGTACCTCACTGTATTAGAATGCTGGAAGAAAAATGTTTGTTTAATCTGTTTTCTATTTTTTACTATAAAAATTAACAGTATGCAATTGCATAAAACCTTTAAAAGAGAAAAAGAAAGTTTTTAAGCTAGGTTGGGAGAAAATAACTATCAGTAATTATGACCAGCTATTTATTGTTCAATGTTTTCTCTACCATTCTGCATTTTAATTATTGCATTGGTCCAGTTAAATTTAAGCATGCTTGAATGTATTACTGAGTCTAATATTAATTCAGCACCAACTTAGTTATTATTTAATTAGACATTGCATTTAATTTCTATGATTGATAATAATGGGTCTTAAGCAACAATTTATTATAATTAATGAGCAAGGAGCAATCCAATAAAATAAAACAAAAGGCCCTCGCTTGGTAGAAACAAGAATGTAGCCATTCTGAATATTACAGAAAGCTGAGATAGCAAAAATGCATAGCAGTGTTTTGAAATGAAATTACTGAAAATGTAAGAAGCAGGACAGAGATTTTGATAAAATTTCCAATTGCACAGCGTCAGGCTATTTTATCCATGTCCCAACTACATTGTTTAAGAGATTATTTAACTTAAATGCCATAAAAGATGGTGAAAAGCCAGATATCCTTAGTTTCTTCAGAGTTGATCCACTTGGAAGGATGTTGATTATAGATTAGAAGGTTATGAGAGCATTAGAATAGCTTTAGGCATGGAAAGTCTACTTTGTCACAATTGGGGTTCTACAGAATAAGGCTGGCTTCACTATAAAGCAGCACTTGGGACCCAGTAGAAAGATCCAAAGATGTCTCTCAGAAATGCGCATTGGTGTTTTTTCAAAATGTATAAATATTTATAAGCACAGGACTTAACTATTTTGTCCTGAAATCACCAAAAGGTTGAGGATATGAGGGCCTCTAATTAGATAGAAAAAAACTACACACTGTAGATAATGACCTTGGCTTTTTGTGTGTGTAACATGATGGATTTGATGTCATGAAATATGCCCAGACTACCTCATTGGTTCTGAACATGCTTACTAATGTTCCATTTACAATTAATATATTTGACAGGAACTTAAGTTCAGCTTTGATTTAATTTATGGTATATCTTTCTTTCTCACAATTAGGTGTGAAGGACAAGAACACTTGTCTTAATCCCACCACTGGGAAGGAAAGAATAGGCAGTATCATCTGCATAAAGTAAGACAAAGATTTGTCTACTGGCCAAACATGATGTCTGTCTGTATGCTATATGCAATTTTGCTAATGAGAAACAGCTGTCATCTTGCCCAAGTAGTGTACCAGGAAAGATGTAATGGATTATTATGAATTCTGACTCAGCTGGAGATGTCTTTTATCCCAAATTATAATTTCCAGGAACGATTTGCTTTGCTCATTTGTGAACTGAGATTCAGTAACTGTGTAATTTGAAATTACTGTGAATACTGTTTTTGTACTCCAAAGGATCATTTCACAAAATAATACACTCAAATGGAACACCAGCATTACAGAGTTTTAAAAACTCTGTGTTATAATATCCAAGGTATTTTAAACTTCATTCTGTTTTTAGTTTTACTTAGGTACGACCCAGACTATTCACTTAAACTTACATCTTGAGTTAATGTTTCAAGAGACTTTCCTCTGCTGATTCGTTGACTGTTGGAACCGTGCCTTAGTGACCTGAAATAATGACATAGATTTGGTGAAAAAACTGAGATCATTGAGTGTGTAGCAATGGGACAACAGACTTTGCAATTATGGGTTTGATTTTGCATTACACTCAGCTGCATCTTGCTTTCTACAATTGGTGACTTTCACATGCTTTGGATTACAATTCCTACATCAGCTGGGAATCATGATAGCTGAAAGTCAACAGATATTAAAGGTGCTAAGTTAGGGAAGTAAGAAGTTGTATCTTCAGTGCAGAATTCCTAGTTGTACTAATCCAAAGAGATGGTGGAACACTTCATTTTCCCCCTCTTTTTAATGGATTTTCTCAAGAGAGACAAATGATTTAAAAAGTGATGATGTGAAAAGTAGAAAGGTTAACTAAAAAAGTACACTACTGAACTAATTGATAAACCCGTGAGGGTAGTTGAACAATAAAGGTCATGATTGGGCCAGTCTATTTATGGAATTTTTTTCCTGACTGTTTTCCTGTTTTCCAGAACTTAGATATCTTGAAAGCAATTATATGAAATATGAGTTTTCTATTATGATGAATATCGTTATTATTGCAATAAAAGTGCAGCTATTATTTATTATGATCTAATTCTAATTTACTCGTTGTGTAACAAGAATTTTATCTTCTACTTTGAACATGTTCCTAAAAGTTTTTATTGAGTTCTGTTTACCTGCGTTCTTGGCGTATATGATGCTGAACACTAAGAATAGATCGTTCTTTTGCAGGCTGTCCTTCAAAAGATCCACTAAGCATACGCTGACGGGTACAGGCTCTAGGTAAACAGATACGTAAGTAATAGATAAGTAATAATTAGGGATATACAGCATTTAGGAAATGCATTTCAGAGTTTGAATGTAAATAGTATGCAACTTTTTAAAGAACCTACATAATTATCTGGGATCATGGAAATGGCACAGTTGTCTTAAAGAGTTCTAGACTTACATCTGCACCATCATGCTCCAAAGTATTGTTTTAAAATTGAACTTGGAACATACATAGCCAGGAAATTGCACACAGTACTTCTTTGGTCTTTTTAGTTGTCACATAGTGTCATGCAGCCCTCAGGAAAGATAGGAGACAGCTTTCTCAAACATTGTCTATGCAAGGGATGGAAAGGTTTGAATAATAAATGCCATTTTTCAAGATAGGATGAAAAGAGCTAGGTCAAGACTAATTCACTAAGTCAGCTGTCAGTAAGTCTCACCAGTAAAATGACAAGCTTCTCCATTTCGCCTCGCTCTTGATTTAGACTTAGCCATTGTGTGGAACTTGGATCCCAAGCTGTGAACTGTGATGGATTGCATTTTACATTGCTTTCATTTTACATGAAACCTACTCATAATGAAAGGAACTTCAAATCCCTCTTTAATACCTGAGAATTTTATTGATTGCAGACTCCTTCTCCAGAAGATTTCTTGCCCTAATGCTGAAAACAGATTTGCGAAGCTGTAAAAGAAAAGGAAACCAACTTTATTGACAGTCTTAGTACTTAAGAGTATGTAGTTTAAAACCTTAGCTATTGAAATCAAATGGAAGCAGTCTAACACTATTATGGTGAACCAAGAGTTATTTGGACTTCATCTGGAAGATGATTTGGGACCAATAATTTTAGGGTAATTTTTCTATTCTATACCATATAGTATACATGATACCATATTTTCTATGCATATACCTTAGTATACCGACATATTATGCTCATCATTAGTGAAAAGGCAGGAAATAAAGCCCATGTATAAATAAGTACAATTATTAATGGTCATCTATAAATTATCTAGGCAGTTTTATGACAAATTAATAAGTTTTCTCTTTCAAAAATGAAAAGGACAGTCCTGAAATGATAAAATATATCAGAATCTCCCTCTGGTTTCCAATCTCTATATTCAATATTGTGAAATCTCAACATGTGTGGCTAATTGTCCCATATGGCAAGTTGGCCACAGCTAATCATCCTGTAGTGAATTGCCCAGGGCAATGTGGCAGGGCACAAGCTGCAGGCAATGAGTGGCAGGGGAGGATCAGCAGGGGAGGGACAGATGGGGAAGAAATGGGTGGGTTGGCCAGAGGAAGGGAGCTGGGGTGAAGTGGGTGGGGCCAGGCAGCTGCGGCCAATTGTCCCATTGTAGTACCAGTGGTGGGGATTTCGTAGGGTTGTGGAAATTTTGCATCTAAAGAATTCAGAGCCTTATCTTCCACTATGCTCTTCAGTAAGAACAGAACAGAACAGAATATTACAGAATAGAATATAACAGAACATAATTCTTTATTGGCCAAGTGTAATTGGACACACAAGGAATTTGTCTTGGTGCAAATGCTCTCAGTGTATACAAAAGAAAAGATACATTTGTCAAGAGTCAAGAATAAGGACTCTGACTTCTACTATGCCGGTATGTTGTGAATATGATGCTGAAATTCTCCAGTGAAACTTTGCTCATAGAATTATATTGCAGACTCCTTTGAAAGAAATATTACATCTAATTTACATGCATACTCTGAACATTCTGGGGATTTAGTATGTTAATATGTACATTGAAAGATACTTGAAAGATCTTCACAAGAATTACACCACACACTTTTATTGAAATATAGATCAGCAGTTCTTTTTATTTTTAATGCCAAATCTTCCAATGTTTATTTTGTAATGCACTAAATCCAGTTCTATGGATATAGAACATACTTGCCTTTAAAAAAAACACTGATTAAGAGAGAAAAATCTGCCAGACCTATAAGGATTATAAAATTGCTTCAAGGAAGGCAGATGGTTTCAAAAGAAAGACAAGATAAACATACATTTGATATATGAATGGGGAAGCTCATATTTGACAACAACCCAGACATCATAGAAATAAATGCATTTCTATATGAAAACATGAATGTAAAAAGCAATGTTGTTGATAATGAGGATAATAATAATGCTACAAATATAGTTTGTAAGAAAAATGCAAAACTTCAGAGAATGAAAGGCCACATAAAGGCTGCTTGATTATCAAGCATGATTTAGCTTGATAAATCAACTTATAATCTAATATAAATTAAAGTATGGTTGCCAAACTGAATGAAATGATATTTGGTTTCCAGCAAGCATACTCAAAATATTAGATGAGTTATTGGAACTGACTGGACTGTATGGATTAGAATTTCTATATGGAAATATTGTACAAAACCTCCTGCACAAGACTTTTCTCATTAACTGGGGTTTTTTCAATGGTATCTAGAACTATGTCGCTTCAGTCTTAGAATAGAGAGGAGGGGGGAAGAAGAGGAGGAGGAGAAGGGGAATGCAAAGCTTCAGATTCAAAGGCAAAATGATCCCCCCCTGTGTGTGTGTGTGTATGTGTGCATGTGTGCCAGCACAGCACCTACAATATCTGCAACTGCTTAAACCAATTGCATCTTTTTCCAGGATGGTGAAGCAACTGCAGAAGATACACCAGAAAAAGATGCAGTTATTTCTTGGAGTTGCAGATTGATACTGTATTATATTCATGCCCCCATATGCGATGAATTTTTTTTTAATTTCAAATCTGAAATTCTGCAAAGCTGTAATGATTAGCATTACATGGATTCATCCATGCTACCGAGTGAGAAACAATGCAGTATAGTGGTTAAACTGTTGCACTAGGACTAGAGAAACAGTGATTCAATTTCCGCCTCAGCCATGGAAGCTTACTAGGTGACTTTGGTTGAATTGCAACCTTCAGTCCAACCTTCTTCATTGGCTCGTGGGGAAAATTGGAAGAGCAAGTCTTATGCAGGTGGCTTTAAATTCCCAGAGGAATGGTGGAATCTGATAAATAAAAATTGTATACCATTGGGAGGGACTTTATTCATGTTACCTAATAAAATAATCCCTTATGATTAAAAAAAAACTGCTGTCAAATGCCTCTTGAATTCTAAAAATCTGCAATATCTCACCTAATTGTATAGACATAAACTAGTTTTAGTTGCAATCCACTGAAACTAGGTGCCTGGCATAAAATAAATTTGCCCATTTAGAACATAGAATCACAGAGTTGGAAGGGATCTTGGAGTTCTTCAACCCTCTGCTTGAGCAGGAAAGACTGTGTGCCATTTCAGATAAATGGTTGTCCAGTCCCTTTTTGAAAGCTTTCAGAGATGGAGCCCCCACAACTTCTGAAGGCAAGCTGTTCCATCGGTTGACTGCTCTCACAGTTAAGAAATGTCTCCTTAGTTGCTTCTCTCCTTGGTTAGTTTCCATCCATTGTTTCCTATCTTGTCTTTTGGTGCTCTGAAAAATATTTGGATCCCCTCGTCTTTGTAGTAGCCCCTTAAATATTGGAACAGTGCTATGATGTCTCCCCTAGTCCTTCTTTTCATGAGACTAATCAGAATAGATCTGGAAAGGGCCTTACAGGTCTTCTAATCCAATCTCCTGCTCAAGCAGGAGGCCCTCTACCATTTCAGGTAGGTGGCTCTCCAGTCTTTTCTTTAAAACCTCCAGGGATGAAGCATCTACAACCTCTGAAGGCAAGCTGTTCTACTGGTTAATTGTCCTCCCTGTTAGGAAATTCCTCCTTAATTCCAGGTTGCTTTTCTCCTTGATTCATTTCCATCCATTATTTCTTGTCTTGCCTTCTGATGCTTTGGAAAATGGGTTGACCTCCTCTTCCTCTTTGTAGTGGCCCCTCAAATACTGGAATACTGTTATCATGTCACCCCTAGTCCTTCTTTTCTCTAGACTAGCCAAACCCAATTCCTGCAACTATTCTTCATATGTTTTTATCTCCAGGCCCTTAATCATCTTAGTTATTCTTTCCACTTTTCCCCACTTTGGACATGTTCTGTTTTTGACGAACTCATGGTGGTTTAGTGTATTTTCACTAAAGAAATAAATTGTCAATAAACTCATTCCTTTTTCTTATTAAACTTGCTTTCACATTAGTGGACCCAGATGTTTTCTCTAGATTATCATAGCTGTCGCAAAAAAGGCTAAGGAGAGTTCACCAGGACCTGGATGGTAGACCACCAGGAATCCTGTTAGGACTTTTAGGTCACTTGAAATTCACTTTGCAATCTTCCCTATGCTTTAAAGATGTATTCTCTTCTTACAGGAAACAGTTAACCATATAGAACAGGGGTCCCCAATCCCCAGGCCACTACCAGGCCATAGGCCATTCTGAACAGGGATGCAAAAGTGGTGGCTGAACATGCATGCACAGTTCCACATTGCGAGCAGCAGACGAGCATATGTGTGCACAAAGTTCTATTTGCGCAAACGACGTGCGTGCCCACCACTCATGCAAATGGAGCTGTGCATGCCTGCGGCTCATGCGGAACCAACCCCTCTCTCTTCCCCACTGGTCCACAAGGCCGGAAAGGTTAGCGACCACTGATATAGAACAGTATTTCTTAACACTGATAACTTTAAGCTGTGTAAACAGAATTCTGGGAGTTGAAGCCACATAACTTAAAATTGGCAAAATTGAGAAACTTTGATACAGAATGCTAATTTCTATTTTCTGTTTATTTGATTATGATTTTGTGTTCCCTGGGTTATTATTACACCTAGCGTCTTCCTTAAGGAAAATTTTACTATTATTTCAATAGGTATTCTAAATAATTTCATTCTATCTCAGTTTTGCAGAGTTGGATGGGAAAACCTTCAGAGGCTTCAGTTAAATTCCTGTTAATAAAGGTCTTTAGCCCAACAGGTGATAAATACTCTTAAAAATAGCTTAAAGTAGAAGTAATTCTAACAATAAAGCTGAGATGAGTCAATATCCATTTTATTTGTTTTACAAAGAGAGGTGCCAAAATAAAGACAGCTTCTCAAAAGGACTTCTGCAAGCCACAGTTAAAATCTGATTTCTGTTAAATGTTGTGATCTAATTCTCATAATTTTATCATTCTCATGGTATCATTTATTATTCTGAGTCACTTGATTCACACTGCATGAACTACAGATAGTATACACACAAAGGAATCTGACAGCTGTCAGCGGACTATTTCTTTTGTTTTTGTTTTCACTGTTGTATGTTTAATTAACATTTTCTATAGCTTGTGCTATCTTTCTCTTTTTCCGTGCACACAGACAAATGTTCATCTTTAAAAATTGTCATTTCAAATGAGTATTGGAGCAAAGACACTTTGGAGGATATAGTTAAATGTCAGGTTGCTATGGTAATTGCCTCTGTGGAAAGCTATAATCATCTAACAAAATGCAATCTCATGTTCCAGTCACATAGATAAAATTCCTGCTGAGTACCGGAAACTAAGTCAATCCAGAAAAGATCCTTCCTAGATGACTGACATTTAATTTTATATTTTTCTGATCTTAAAAAAAAAAACAGATTCCAGAAGTTATGACTTCATGTACAGAGCATTCATTGTTGTTTGATTGATGTTGACTGTTGTAGAGCTTGGTAAACTGAATCATATTGTCCCTCTTTGCCTTTCAACATTGGAAGTATCAATATTCAGAAAGACCATGAAATGTTTCTTTTAAAAAAACATATTGTCATGCCCCTGTCGGAAGCTGATTCGGAGGGGGAGGCCGAACAGCTGACAGGGAGTGGGAATGTGGCTCTGCTGGCTGTGGAAGAAATTGGAGAATGGCAAAGTCCACCTGGGCAAAGCAGGGAGAGGTAGAGCAAGGGAGAGGGAATTCAGAGGAAGGCCCAGGCCCACCCCCTCTTCATCCTAGGGCACACAGGGAGGAACAGAGAAGAGAGCAACGTGGGTTGTGTGGCTTACGAGGAAGGAAAGGGCCCTGATTCCCTTCATTAGCCACACTTGGGAAGAGAGTTTAAAAGAGATGCATGCTGAGTGTGGTGTCTGCTGGAAGCAAACGTGAATTTATCTTGTGTTGACTTTGGTTATTTGTGTTCCTGGCAACCTACCAACAGTGTTGAATTATGGCCATTCCTTCACGTCTGAAATTCCTTCTCCTGCCCTGCCAGACTAATTACCTCATCTTGCCTTGACTGGACTTATAGTTACAGTTTTTGTTGACCACGTTTTAGATTTGATTCTCTGCAGCCAAAGACTGTTCCTGGGAGAGTTTTTCTCTAGCCAGAAGGTAACCAGGACATTGCGGGCAAAGTTGGAGATAATAAAGGAACTCTTCTTACTTATTTGGCTGTGTTGCCTTTGTGCCATGCCGTGGGTCATCACACATATGCACACAAATTCACTTTCTGAAGAACTCTTCTATTATTCATAGCATCAATCACAAACCTTTACAAAAAGCCCTGTCTTCACCAACCCCACACAGGTTAGTTTATATCCATTCCTGGCTAGAAAAATGATGAGTTCAATGTAATCACCAGCTACAGTGACATCCCATATACATTTAAGACATCAGATCACAATATGAGTGGAGATTTTTATATACTGCTGTATCTAGTGACTTGCCTTCTGGTCAATGTATTTGTCTTCAATTGCCAGCCTTTTAGAGTGATCGCAGGAGGAAGAAGAAGCTGATGGAAGCCTTCTCAATAAGCAAGTTGTATCTTGCTGCTGTCGATCAATAAACTGCTTCATAAAGCTTTCCCTTTTGAGAGAGAGAGGGGGGAGACTGCCTCTTATTTATATTTCCTTTGTATAACGAATAAATGACAACCAAATTTGAATAAATATATCCTTTATATTATACATCATCCAAAGCTCTTTGTTATGTTGTCTGATAGAACAATTTCCACACTTTGAAATACTAATAAAATATATTTTATTTTTTCTATAATTTATAATAATAAACGGGGCAGCAAGCAATAGGAACTGAATCCGTTTTTGCATGTTCTATCAATTGGGCTTGTGGAAAATAGTAGACCTATGTCAGATTCATTGTAAAAGACTAATGAGATATTATTACCAGATGAGTATTTATAATAGCATTAGCAATAGCATTTAGACCTACATTCCCCTTTACAGCACGTTACAGCCCTCTCTAAGAAGTTTACAGAGTCAGCATATTGCAATCTGTGCCCTCATTTTACCCATCTCGGAAGGATGGAAGGCTGAGTCAACCTTGAGCCTGGTGAGATTTGAACTGCCAAATTGCAGTCAGCAGAAGTAGCTTGCAGTACTGCAGTCTAATCACTGCGCCACCAATCCCTCCAATATAATCCAGAAAAATTACTATTTAGTAAGTTTATTTTTTATTATAGTCAAATGCAATCTATGGATTATTATGGCTAATACTTCATAACTTATCAATTGATAAACACATTTAAAAATAATTCGATATGATTGACAGTTTCAAGGATGATTACCAAGTTCTAATACCAAATCATTCTCCCATATATTTTTCAGACTTTCAAGATAAATTGACTAAAGAGATTTTCTAATTTTCAAGGTAATGTTTTAATTGTGAAGCAATCAATAATTGAGAATCAGACTGAACTCAATGTACTTGAATCCAAATTGGGATTTGTGACCATTTTTTGCAAATATATTCAGCAATAATAGTATTTCAATCAATACTTCACTAACATACTTCTCACATTTGTACTTTGCCAAGAAGTAGATTGCAATCTACTTTATCATATCTTCTTCTTCAAGGCCCGTGGCTTGCATATCTTTATGATACTTTACAAATGTTTTACTGAAATCTAAGTATACTACATCCGCAGCATTTTGCTGATCCACTAATTTAGTTACTTTGTCGAAGTATGAAATAAAATTTGTTTGGCATAATCTGTCTTTTGACAAACTCATGATGGCTATTGGTTATAACTTTGTTTACTTGTAGGTATTCATAGATTTGTTGCTTGATTATGTTTTCCAAGATCTTCCAGTATTGATGTCAAGCTGATTGGTCTGTAATTTTCTGGAACTTTTTTTTCTTTTTTGAAGATGGGGACTACATTAGCTCTTTTTCAGTCCTCAGATAGTTCCCTGGGGCTCCAAGAACTTTGAAAGATATGTTTCAAAGAGTCTGAGATGATGTCTGCCAGTTCCTTCAGAACTCTGGGATGTAATCCATCAGGACCTAGTGATATGAATCCTAGAGCTGACAAGTGTTTTCTTATCTTACTTTTTTCATATTTTAATATGCATTTCTAACCTGTCATTTATGGTTTTGTTTTTGGTAAGTTGAGTACTGTTTTCTTTTTACATGAAGATGTAAAGATGCAAAGTATGGATTAAGCAGCTCTGTTTTCTCTCTACTGCCCGTTACTATTTTGCCATCTACTCCCATTAGTGGACCGATTGTTTCTTTGACTTTTTTCTTGTTTTTGTGTTGGAAGAAACTTTTAAAATTTGTTTTTTATATTTGTTGCAAGTTTTACTTCATAAAAAGCCTTAGCTTTCCTAATTTTATCTTTGTAGGCTTAGTCTATTTGATGTTATTCTGCCTTACATATGTGTGTCCCTGATTCCATATTTTTTGTACTTATTTTTTCCCCTCTTAGTTGGTCTGAGAGTTCTTTGTGCAACCATGCTATTTTTTCTTGGTTTTTTTTTTAATGGTACTGAACTGGACTGGACTTTTATAATCAGAAAGTATGTTTTCCATAATTGGAATAACTGGAATTCCATAATTGGAATTTGCGATATTCTGTTCTTACAGTGGCTGCAGGGGTGGGATTCTACCGGTTTGCACATGTTCGCTAGAAATGGTTGTTAACATTCTAAGCAGTTTGGAGAACCGGTTGTTAGAAGAAATTACTGGCCTAATCCTGTAAGGAAGGCAGGAAGGAAACATTCTGGTGTTGCTTACAGAAACTGCCTCTCCGTTAACTCTTATTACATTCTTGGCAGGACGAGACTTCTCTGGAGCTTCTCTGGAGTTTTTTTCCCTCCTTTGCTAGTACTTTACTTATGTGGGGTGACCATTCAAAGTTACAATGGCACTGAAAAAGTGACTTATGACCATTTTTCACCCTTATGACAGTTGCAGCATCCCCACAGTCACGAGAGGCCAGGCGAGGAGATGCGTGCCTCGATGTGAGTAATGTTGAGTTGGCCATGCCCAGCCAGTAACATGACCACCAAGCCACATCCACCCAGTCACATGACCACCAAGCCATGCCCACCAACTAAGCCACATCCACAGAACTGGTTGTTAAAAAATTTGAATCCCACCTCTGAGCGGCTGCCTGATTACAGAAGAATGACTAAATGAGCTAAATGGAGTATGGTGATATTTCCAGTTCCTTGAGAAAGTTCCAGAGCTTGTCATAGTCAACACAGTCAAAGGTTTTGTGTAATCAATGAAACACATGTAGAGGTATTTTGGAATTCCTTTGCTTTTTCCATCCAACGTAGATTGCTAATTTGATTTCCTTTCCGAAATACTGCTTGTACATCAAGCAGTTCTTTGTTGGCGGTTGGATTCAAATATTGCTAGATTATCTTCAAGAGAAGTTTACACATGTGTGGTATCAAGGCTATGGCACATGATTGGAACAGTCTTTCTATCACCTTTCTTTGGTATTGGGATAAATATTGACCTTTTCAATTCTTTTGGCCATTGTCCAGACTTCCATACATTTGGGCAAAGTGCTGGCAGTGCTTTAGTTGGCAGTGGTCTCCGTGACTTAAGAGGAATTTCATCCACTCCTGGGGCCTTGTGGTTAAGCAATTGGTTTTCAACAGTGGAGAGATTATGTTTTCACTAGGAGCTGTGTCAACAGCTGCAGAGCCATTAGGATTTACCCCATCTGTGTCATGGATGCTCTTGCTACTATGATAATCTCTTAGCTTTTTCCCTGTAGCTTTATTGGTACCTCCCAGCTAGGGGGATTCACTGCTCAGTACCATATCTTCCACATCTTTGGTGGGGAAAACTGGAGTAGGTCACCAGGTTTTTCTCCTATATATGTTAGTGTTAATTATCAAACTTACTTAATTTAAAGTCAGAGCCTATGAACATAGTTGGGGATTATTTTTAAGAACATATTACTATAAGAAGATTACTTTGAACAACAACAACAACTGCTGCCCAGCTCCTAGTGGCTTAGCAAGTTGTACATTCTGGCACAGGAGGCAGGAAAAAGGAGAACATTTAAACACAAACTACTATAGACCCCAAAATATAAAACTTAAAAACAAAAAACCCTCTGCCTATGAAGTTCAAAAGAGTTAGCTTTGCAATAAGGAGGCAGAAAAAGTTTACTACCTTATTTTGGGAACTGTGAAATCTGAAGGGAGCTTGGAGATCTTTACCATTTGAGGTCTGTTAGGGAATTTTTCAAATATCCGTAGCCGTAATGGGAGCTTTTCCTTGGTATCTGCATTTGCTTCACTTTGTTTCAGCTGAAAATTAAAAGAAAATAAAAATAAAAATTGGATAATCTAACATCCTAGGGATCATCCTAGGTTTTTGTTTTTGTTTTTCAGAACAAAATGTTTTCGGAACATTTTTTTCCAGAACAAATGCAAGCAGTTGAAAAACCACTAGATGGCAGAAAAGAACTACAGAAAATTCTGACACCATTCTAATATCAGTTTCTCACTATTTTAAGGCTATTGTTAGGAGCTGAAACTCAAGCAGTCTATTTCTTGAAGGATATTAAATGCAAAGGATGTTGTATAAATATTTGTTTTTTCACAGTTCTCTAAATGCTGTGAGAAAAAGAAAGTCAATTTAAGCTCTTCTGTTATTAATTAATAGAATTATGTTTTGGACTTGGACTGCAAACAGACTCCCTGTTGACTTAGAAGTTATTAAATTCTTAGTAAACCAAGGAATCTTGTTTTGGATTTTATTAATAGGGTGTGGCACTATAAGAAGCTTGAAGGCTGCATAACTTGGTTCAAGACTTTATTTTCTGTCCTCTTCCAGCTATTTTCAAAGAATAACTAGATGCTGTCTTTTGAATGTTTGGTTTTTAAATTGTTTTTCATATTGCATGTTTTTATTGTTGCTGTGAGCTGCCAAAAGCTGAGTATATAAAATGGGCAACCATGTATGAATACTAAAAAAACAAATAAACGGTCAGCAGAAAGAAAATAAGAAGAAGAATGAGGTAGAAATAACATATGCAAAGGACTAAGGGAAAACACATTTCCCAGGCAGTTAACAAACTTAATGAAGTAGTTTTCCTATACATTCTTAGTCAAAGGAATGAGCATATTGTTATGAGAATTATATCCATTTTCAATAGCTAATAGGCAAAGGTATTTCTTTTGCAACAATAATGGGAAGAAGATATTTTTTTAAATGAACCATGGTGGCTACTCAGCTACTAACACACCCATTAACTTGTACAAAAATTTGAAAGAAATAGTTTGGCAGACACAGAATGTAACCAATAAAGGAAAAAGGAACTTAAATTCTGATATCCTATTTCCTCAGAATAAAGGAATGATAATTTAAAACATACACAATCAGATGCACTGCAAAGACCATCCCACCTACCAATAGTCAACATAGATATTTGTTTATATCACAGCATCTACATACTCCAGGGTGCCTACCTCATAAAGACTGCCCAAATGAAGGGTCTCACTAAAGCAAACCAGGCATATAACTGAATTTAGCATGCTCTCTAGGAAGTTTCATGAAGAATAAACAACCATAGATAATCTGAAGGTGTCTAATGGGCAGATTCTGCTTTCGGCCTTCCGTGTGGAAGGAGAACTGCCTCCAAATAGTTTTTGCTGTAACGAACTGCATGTACCCTAGAAACACCTTGAGCTGAAGGATAAACAAAAGGTACAGATTTAATGATAGTATAGTGAAGGATAAGGAGATCTTTAAGGGCATTGGAAGGACCACAATTATCTTCAATCTTATCATTAATGAATTCTTAGCATGAAAGTACTGCCGGTAGTATACTAATTAAAACAGTCTCAGAACAGATCAGGAGATGCGACAGGCATTTCAGAGAAACGAAGCTTCCTGTAAAGGATAGAAGTGCTATTCCTTCCAGGTTGCTGACAGGGAGTCTAGCCAGTAAGCCCTTTTCCTCGGCCCTTCTTGGGACATCAAAGAGGGTGGAAGTAGTAAGGATATCATTTCAGGTACAAATGTGGGGTTAATTGATGTGTATCTGCTTATATGTGCATACACACTTCAGAGGTGGTATTCAGCAGGTTCTAACCAGTTCTGGAGAACTGGTAGCGGAAATTTTGAGTAGTTCAGAGAACCGGCAAATACCACCTCTGACAGGAGATTTTACAGTATCCTTCCCCTGCCATGCCCACCCAAGCCACACCCACAGAACCAGTAGTAAAAGGTTTGAATCCCACCGCTGACACACTTCTATAAAGACACAGACTTTGCACACAACCACTGTGAATCTGAAATGTTGCAAGTGAATTTGTACCGATGGATTCAGAAACTTCTAATCAAAGACTCAAAAGTCCATTAAGAACATGTTGTGATATGGTCCTATATATTCCGCTTCATTTTGTGTGTCCTTTTTAAAAATTAAAGCCTGTCTGTTGTTCTTTAAAAAAATAGACAAATAAATCAATGACAAAGACTCTTCACCCAAATGGTAAACTAATATTTCAAATATTTCACAGGAGGGGGGAAAACTGACACCAATCAAAGATGGGAAAATAACATAAACGGAGTTTATAATCCACTCCCCCCAAAGGAAACAGTACAAAGTGAAGGAGAAAGTGAGGAGAGAGGAGGGCTTTTAATAAAACTGCACTGCCAAAAACAAAACAAAACCAAGAATGGCAGATAACTGTTCTACAGCATTTATGTTTTAAAAGAGCCCTTAAACAGTAGAAAAGAATGTAAGAGACATTTTTAGTGGTAGCAACTTATCCACAGAATTTAGCAAATTTATATCTCAAGTGGCACCCTTTGAGTTGAGGGCCATTTCTACTATTTTCATGCAGTTTTCTGTGCATCAATGCAGCATGGGCTTGTTATTGTTTTCTTCTAGAAGTTTTTAGTAAGCCCATATCCCAGTAGTTCTTGATCTGCCATCCAAGTGCCCTGTCTACCTTTTCCATATCAGTTGGTTTTTCAAAGGGAAGGAATGAAATATCTCATCTCATAATAAAGCCTTTAGGTACATATAAAGAAGCTTTTTGGGCATATGGCATGACTAGTGTATGGAATGCCACTCTATTTAAAATACCAAAAACATGAAAAAACGTTACAGGACTAAAGTTACTTTTCATGTTAAACCAGAACTATATTTTTTTGGTGTGTGTATGTATGTGTGAGTGTGTGTGTGTGTGTGTGTAGGGGTTGCAATTTTAATTCAAGGTTTGAGGGGACTAGCTTCTTCTGTAGAACCACAGGGAATATGTTGGAGCCAATATCTATTGCTGTTTTGATTCAAAGCTGCAAACATTTTGACATGCCTTTCACCCATTAAAAACCTCAAGACAAGCCCCTCCCCTAAAATAGGTTAAAAACATTGGTCTGCCAACCAGGAGTTTGGGAATTCCTTCTACACTAAGCCATCGTAATGCAAACCCATCTTTTACAATTTTAATCCATGTCACTTTTCTTGTGGCAGCTTCACATGTTCTGTTTGGGATACCTTTATACATTAATGAGCCGTGGTGGCACAGTGGTTAGAGTGCAGTACTTCTGCTGATTGCCTCTTGCCTGCAATTTGGCAGTTCAAATCTCACCAGGCTCAAGGTTGACTCAGCCTTCCATCCTTCCAAGGTGGGTAAAATGAGGATCCAAATTGTTGGGGGCAATATGCTGACTCTGTAAAATCACTTAGAGAGGGCTGTAAAGCACTGTAAAGCGGTATCAAGTCTAAGTGCTATTGCTATTAAGCCAAAAGCAAATAAAATAATTATGTTTGTACAAGGCAACACAAAGTGTGGCCAATTTTAATATAGGTAAAACTGAGGAACAATAAAAATACTGATTTGTGGGGCAGTCTAGCAAAAGAGTACGTAAGCAAGGGTAGGAAAAAGCATTGTGCTGAAACAATATAATGATTAATAATATGCTTTAAAAATAATCTAAGCTCAAAATCATTCTGCAGTGCCTGACAATATCTGCCGTGCTGAGATAATACTACCTATTGGGAAGTATAAGACATTTAACTTCACTTAGCGCCTTTGAACACTTTTGGGTGCAATATTTGCTCAGCATGATGCATATCTTGTTCTTCCTCTGTATTGTTCAATTTATAGAAACTGCTTGCATTATTTTAACCTCCTCCACCCAATGGTTTACAACTCTATCCCAAAGGTTCAAAATACATAAAAGTTTTTTTACAATAACTTTTCTAGCTTCAAATTCTGTATCTAAAGTTCATACCTGAGTTCAGGTTTTTTTTAGTTTTAGTGCACTTTAGTTTAATATGTAAGCGTTTGGTAAAATTATTTATTAGTGACATTCACTAAGTAAATGGGGCTTTAAGAGAGCAGCTTCCATCAAACTTTAAACCTCTGGGTAAGATAAAAATGAAATATTAATGTGGGTTGCCTAACATTTGCTGACAAAAATAAAACTTTTCCATTCTCCTTCCTTCTGCAGTAACATATATGCCCCCAAATCTCTTTGGAGGATCAGACAGAAGATCTCGAAAATACATGTTTACTTTCCTAAATTTTTTAAAGACTACAGTCCTACATACACTGAATTACCAGAAACTGGACAAAAGGATTTCTGATTGCACTGTAAAATGAATTGGCTACCAATCCTTTTTCAGGAAACACAAGAAATTACAAGATGGAGAAAGAGGAGGACAAAGTACTATCAATTAGTAAAGCTGGAGTGAACACTGTTTTTTTTAAATCCCAGCATTTTAAATAATATTATGACTAGAAAAATTTGTTGAACAACTGAAAAATAATAATTTTACTAATAATCCTTATTGGAGTCTAATTAATTCTAATATTAATAATATTATTTAAGTCCAATGTTAGCATTCTAAATTAATTTTGCAAGTTTTGTCAGGATTGTATGTAACCATATCAACCAGCAATAAGCTAAGACTGGAACAGTTTTTAACAAGTTTGAATAGCCAACTAAATAATGGGTAACTTTTTTCACTGTCATCTTTTCTCTGATTTTATTTATGAGTCACTATCTTGGGTTGAGGAGTTACATTTACACATTTCAAAAATGTATTTGTCATTTTGTTAAACAGCCAAATATATGAAAAAGGCACACACATATTTGACAAATAAAATGTTCACAGGAACTCATGAATATGTTCTATTTTAATCCACATGGTACACTCTTTGAAAAGGTCAGATCTGTCTGAAATCAATGGTGCATTTAGAATGAAGAGGTCTCACTAAGAGGCACAGTTTTCCTGAAACTGGCTAGCTACAATGAGTGACTTCATGGTGAGGATGCCCAACACTTTGGAAACCTGTGTCTTTTTTTATTGAGAACCTTTCTGGCTGTGATGTGAGGTATAAACGCGACAAAAAATGAGTAAGTAATTACACAAGCAGATAAGAAATAAAATGTTTAGGAAATGAGGGGACATTTCAAATGAATAGGGCTTGATGATGAAACATGATGTATTTCAACAACTTAACATTAATTGGATTGCCATATTCCAAAAGAGCATGGGAATCAAGGTAGGATCTGAATTGACTTTGTAAACATATCAGTTGGGTACATTTCAATGCTGGAATGCTATTTAACATACAGACAGTAGAGTGGAAGTTAATTTTCAGTTGTTCTCTTTCCTTCTATCTGTTTCAATGCCAGGTTCATAGAAATGTATTTCCAAAAACGCACAAAATGCTTGCAGCAATGGCTAATCCAACAATGAACGATTATGGGAACTGCAGCTAAATCGTTAGAAAGCACAACGTAATACACAAGATCAGAATAGGCATAACACTCATACAATCTTCTTTTTTATACTATAAACACATTGTGATTAAGAGCTTCCACGGCTACTTTTCAACTAGTTTTACTAGATTTTTTTTCCTGATTACTGATATGTATTTCATGAAATAATGTCATGGAATTATTGCATGGAATAATGTCAACATTATAAAATTATTCTTTACTGATCTTATGTTAATTGGGAAATTGAGCAGTTTCATATGCAAGTTCAAGAAAATTCTATGGTTAGCCAAGGCTACAGAATCTAGCATCTAGAATTTCTAGCATCTAGTAAAATATCAGATAAGCAAGAAATATGAACAACATATCCAGTCAGGGTATTCTATATATTGTGAAAAGATGGCACTTGTGGGAAAAGATACACAAGCAATAGCTATGCAAATGAAAAATTCATTCTTTGGGAAAGATCAATAAAAAGTTTCTCCTTTTCTAAATTTATCTTTAGTTGCAAGAAAAAGCAAATGGGTTGTTTGCATCTTCTTTGATGATTGTTGGTTCCAACATCAGATACTTAAAAATGTAATAGTATGGGAGAGAACTATCATAACCATGATACTGAATATGGAGTGGTAGAGGAAGAAGAATTTTAAAAAAAGTATACAGAAAATCCTTCGTAATGTTCTCATGGTTTTTCTTTCCATTTTGATTGTTTATATACTTTGACAGCATATACTCATAGTTTGCTGAACTCAGTTGGTTTCTTTGTTTAATCAGAACTTAAGAACATTTTAGCACAAACCTTTCCTACAGTGTTTATTTATATGATATTAAAAGCATAAATAGAATTTGACAATCTTTCTCGGATTGCCACTCAGTGAGGGGAAATTACTTTACATATTATCATAATCTCACACCCCCACAAACCTCTATGTCAGTTTCTCAAACGGTATGCAGTCCAAGTGGTAGAGTGTGTAGAAAAAAGTAGTTTTTCTGCTTTGATTGGAAAACAATCTGGATTAAGTTTAGTATTAGGTAAAATAATAATATATTTATAATACATCGAATGTTCATGGTAGAAAAAAAAACACAGTACTGTAGTGCCTTGAAAAAAATATGTTATCAGTTCCTGTCTTATCAAATATCAGAATTAAGTTGGATAGGAAAGGAGGAATAAAGAACTACTTCTTGTGATATTTTCATTGGTGGTGTTTTGTCTAAAATATACTGTTTATGTTATAGCCTAGAGAGTATCTTGTTCTGTCAGGATCTACATATTATTTTTAGGACATAATAGAATACAGCTCCTTTCAGGAATTTTAAACTAACTTCTATGCAGTGCTAGAATTTCAAAGAAAGCTTGTTTCCTTAAGTCAAAAACAACCAACAATAAAATGAATTCCTTGAGGTAAAAGTAGGTTTCCATTACATTATACCACTAATTTTTAACATGAGTTTCCTTTTAGACTCACCTAAGCATAAAAATACTATGGTTTTTTTTTAAAAAGTCTATTCCCAAATCAAGAAACTGTTTGTGGCTTCCTTCTCTATAGTGTACTACATCAAACTAAGTATAATATTTCATTCAGTCTGAGTATTCAGAAAATATTCAGTTTAAATTTTGCAGTCTTGTAGTCACAAAAACAGGCAAGATATCAGAATATAAACTGACAGCAAACAGCATTCCTTGCTGAGGATGTTACCTAGTTAGGGTAATAAAACATTTGTAAGGAAACAAGCAAGCTCAGAGAACACCAAGGATCCCTCAAAAAGACATCTGCTGGTTGAGACTAAGACTACCATAGATCCATAAAAAATAGTAAAATGATGTCTTCCGGTTTGTCGGCTTCGCGAGCGGCAGGGATTCGCGACACTGCGCGATCCCTGTTGCGCTAGCCGTTTTTGGTGCTCCGATCCGGACGGGTTTGGAGCTAAGGCTGCCCTGCAGGGGTGGCTGAAGATAGGGGGGATCCGGAGAGGGGTTTGGGGGTGTTGCAGACCCCCTCCCCGGCGGGCAGAACCCCCTTTTCCCAAGACGGTGCAGCAGCGGTCCGTAATGGCCGCCACAAAGAAGCTGGATAAGAATGCGCAGGAGGAAGAGGAGAAAACCTTTGAGAGTGAAAGTTTTTCTTGGTTGACCCAGGACTCTAAGACATATTTAACACAATTCCTGGAAATTATGGCTTTTTGAATGATACTTTCCAGAAGAGAAAATAAGCGGCAATTTTGAGGTGCTGAAAGGAAAGTTTACTCTCCTTCCCTACGGAATCAACAAGTGGATACTGAGAAACCTGTCTTTTTTAGGTAAAAACTGGCTTTATGTGATAAGTGGGAAGGGAGAGGACAAAAAATATATTTATATGTTAAGATTTTGTTGGAGGAGAAGCCTTAAGGATTTGAAGACTGAAATGTATTGCAATGAGGCTTTAAGATACAGATTTGGACTTTCTTTTTTTTGATTGATACTACCCCAGGAAGAGAAAGTGAGAACTTTGTCTTGGCTTGGATTGATTGATGACTTTGGGATTGTTCTATTTTTTGAAATATCTTGGTTGTTGCAAGAAGAAAGAGGGGAGAAAAAAAAAGAAAAGAAAAGATTTATAATGGCTTTTTCTGTTGAGGAACTGAGAAAAGAATATGAGCAAACAAAAAAAGATGGCGAAGATGGTGTGAAAGAAGCCTTCTTTTTTTTAGAAATGGCGCTTGTTACTTATCAACAAACACTACAACAGATGGAGGCAGCAGCAGCAGCAGAAGAAGAAGAAGAAGAAGAAGAAGCCATCTTTAATGAATTTCAAAATTTAACTAAGAAAGAAGGAAGAAAGAAAGGAAGGAAAATGAAGGACTTAAGATTTAAAAAAACACTCAAGAAAGAGAAAAATAAGGTGCAAAATCAATATAATGATAGTAAACAAAAGAAAAAAGGAACACAACAGAGAAGGGAAGCCAGTAAGGCAGAGGCTAGGAGAAGGAGGGGTAGAAAGGTCTGGTGAGAGAAGAAAGAAAGGGAAAAGGTGGAGAAAAGCCACAAAGTTTTGAAATCAGATGGGAAAAGAGGAATCTTATTTAGGGACAAAGGGTAAAGTATAATTTCTTTAAAAAAGATTTTGCAAGGTACATAAAATGGTATTGTAGCATTTGTATTAGAAATAGAAAATTAGAATGGTTTAAGAGTTAATAAGAGATTAAAATGTTGAAATGTTTAATAATGATTGATTTTAAAATCTAATAAAATATTAAAGGGAGTGTTTAGAATATTGAGTTTTAATTAAAGAGTTTAATATGACTATGGTATTGATGTTATTATAAAATTATTATTGTAGCATTTGTCTTTGGAAAAGGCAATGGGAATGTTATAAGATTCAATATTTAGATCTATTATTTAACGATGTATTTAATCATTTTGGATTTATTATTTTTCTTTATTAAAAAAAAGAAAATTAGTAGATAGAATGTACCAAGCAGAATCAGATTGGGTATTAGGTGTTATTTTAAATGTTAATCTAATTATTTTAGGGGGAAGATAGAAAGGCATCATACTCTGTTTAGTGATTTCAGGAGAAATTCTTTTTTTTTTATTATAAGGAATGAGACAAAGGGATAATAAAGAATGGACAAAAGATACAAATATAACGACTCAAATTAAGATGGATTAAATAAGATAGAATTAAGAAGAGTGAAATGTGTGGAGAAGCCAATATAGAAGACATAGAATGGTAAATAAAATAGGTAATGACATGTAAGATGAGCATGAATATAATTGAAGTCCATGTAGAGAGAGGTACCTGGGGCCAAGTTACTTTCCTAAAAGATTTTTTATGTTTGTGTGTTGTGTGTTTATGTTTCTGGGAGAATTAATAAAACCTTGCAGAAATATAGAATGAGAATAATGGTAACCAAGTCAGAAAGAAATAGATGAAATAATAATAGTGAAATTGAATAAGAGTTAAAGAGAAGTAAAGAGAAACTGGAAAAGAGGTATTTGTATGCTCATATGGAAATGGTTTAAAATAGAACTATATTGTATAAAATAAGGTTTTATTTGACTTGTAAAATTTATAATGGAAAAAGGTTCAAGTATGTAATGGTTAATGATGATTTGTTTGTCTTTAAAATTAATAAAATTTGTTTAAAAAAAAAAAGTAAAATGCATAGATATCAACCTGCCAATTAAATAAGTATTTTCAAAGGATGGCGTTTCAAGTTTTAATATATGAACTGTGAAAACTCGACCATCAGAAAGACTGAATTAAAAACTAAGGCCTTAAATTTGTTAATGGAAAGAATGTTTGAGAACACCAAACAGCTAAAAAATCAGAAGGAGTATTGTAGAACTTTTTGAATTAACAATGTTTATAAATTTTATGTAGGCATGTTTTCATAACTGGCCTCTATATAACCAACCTATCCTCTCCAGACTTTCTCAAAAGCTTATGCCTGTTAATGTTTGAAAAGCTATTACCAGGCTCAACTTGAGTCTGCCACCATACACCAATATGCTTCTCCTCCCTCAATATCTTGAATGACAAGAAGAACAAATAATTCACACAATTTGAAGTAAATCTAGTCTGCCCAAGCATTAATAATGCAACCAACATTCAGACATTTTGTATGCACAATGATAAAATATATTGAACAATGCAATGACAGGAGACACTGGCAAGGAGCCCAACACATTTTATTTATTTTTTGTCCTGAAAGTAATAGAAAAAGAAGCTAGATAGTATCCTTGAACACACAAGACTAGGAGCTAGATAGTATCCTCGGACACACAAGCAGGGGTGGGATTCTACCAGTTCTGTCCACTTCTGTAGAACCGGTTGCTCTGAAAAGCAGCAAACAGAGACCATACATAGAACCGGTTCTATGTCTGCTGCTGTTTTGGCCCACCCGCCCGCCGGGCTCTTACCTGACCTTTATTTCCTGCTTTTTCAACCACAGCTGCTTTGCACGACACAGCTGCGGTTGAAAAAGCAGGAAAAAAGGGCTTTTCCAACCGCTGCTCACTTGCACGCAGCACTGCTCAGCTGTCCGGGCAGCTCAGCAGGCCATAAATTGCACGTGCGCGACGCAGAGCAACAGAACCGGTAGTTATACTGGTCGGATCCCATCCCTGCACACAAGTATGGACTTACAAGAACACAATGAAACTGTTATAGACAGGGAAACCTTGCAAAGTATTTCCATTTGTTAACAAAGAGTCAGAACTGACCGAATGTCTGAGCCAAAATAATACCAGTCGTCTGATATTGCCATGTAAATATAAATATGTACTCACATAATTGATTAATTTGAGATAAAGATAACTAGATGCCTGCTTTATCCAGTTATTCCTGGTTATTGCCTAGGCAAGAAAGTTCTACACTAAGAACTCGTAACATAGATATAGAATAATAGGGTTGGGAAGGGTCTTAGAGGTCTTCTGGTCCAAGCCCCCTGCCCATGGCACGAGATCCTAAACTATTCTGGACTTTCTTTGGGCTTGATGGTCACATGAATGATCACTAAAAGAAAAACAAAATAGAATGATAGAGTTAGAAGGGACACCAGAGATCCTCCAGTCCAACCCCCCACCCAAGCAGGAGACGCTATGCCATTTCAGACAAATGGCTGTTCAATCTCTTCTTAAAAATCTCCAGTGATGGTGTAGACACAACTTCTGGAGGCAAGTCATTCCGCTGATTAATTGTTCTAACTGTCAGGAAAATTCTCCATAGTTCTAGGTTGCTTCTTTTCTTGATTAGTTTCCACCCATTGCTTCTTGTCCTGATTTCAGGTGCTTTAGAGAATAGGTTTTTTGTTTCCATTTCAGTGTAATTATTTTTACTAAAAGTATTGGGTTGGTTTTATTTCAAAACTATTTTAATACATGAAAGATCTAGGAGTTCACAAGGAAATATTCAAGGGGGAAAAATCCCTCAAAGCTATGAACTCCTGGAGAATATTCATCTAAATTGTAGACAATCAAGTAAAAAAATCCAGTGGCAGCAGTAGTGTCTGGCAGTATTTATAAAAATAGCATGTTCTTTCACTAGCTTTTTTTTTTTTTTTAATCTGAGCTGAATGCTGTAACACTTTTACCTAAAGATATTACAGCTTTTTTCTTTTTCTTTTCTTTCTTGCAATGCCATCAGAAACACTAACCAGTTTAACATATAGCAACATTTAAGAAACAAAGAGACAATAATTTACTTTTCATGCCAATCACTTTTATGTATAATTGTGAATTAATTTTTTTTTGTTAATACTGAAATAGATACTAGATTGATACTTGTGAAATTCTTTATGGAGTTTTACAAAATGACAGTATTGCCGGTAGACTATTTACAACTTCCTAAGTGATTAAAATAATACAATTTGAAATTTATCCTTTGCTAAACCATGCAGTTCACTTTTAAGTATGCACTTGAATTTAATTTCTGAAGATTTATGTGAGGATATGGTTTAATTAGTTCAGCACCCTTAAGTGATAAACCGTACTTCATAAAATTGTTTGTTTTTCTATTCATAAGCAAGAAAAGATTTCCCCAAAGAAATACATTAAGAATTCTGCTCCATGAGAATGAAAACTATAATGTTCTAAAACCCAGTAGGATGATGCTGGGTGCATTTATTTTGTGCTGAAGTAAAAAAACAAAACAAAAAACAACCAGCAAAGCATCTTACAATCTCAGGTTTCCCACTGAAGTTCGCTATTCACTAATAACTATTATCTAAAGCCCTTTCCCTTTTATCCCTGGAGATAGTGGAGGGGATGAGAGTTCTGCAAGGAGACACTTACCACGCACTCAATTATTTTCTGAATCATTTAAGTTGCTTCAATGATTTCACATCCCGGCAGTGTCTTTACCCACAGTAAGTGTTATTCAATCCAATAGGACTGACTTCCAGTAAAATAATACAAAATCTTATAACAGAGAAATATTATGGAATCCAAAGTGGCATGTCCCTAAATTCTGGAAAGTTTGAGAAAGGGGGAAAAGTGACTCTCTTCAGTATTTGTTAACAGAAGGAGATCATAAAAAGACCGTAAAAATCTATCTATGTCACATCTGCTAATAAAACTTGAAAAGCTATGGTGATGGTATATTCTTTATTGTACTTTCTCCCCATTCATTCAAAAGTATTTGGCATCTCCTTCAGCAAAACTGTCACCCCTGCTCCACCCTCAGCAAGCCACCAACAGATAACCTTTCCTGTCACTTCATTTCCTTGTTCCGAGAGCACTGCTTATTATTGATACCCATCTGTCATGACATAGCTGTGGCCTATTTGTTTATACGGGAAAGCTTCTGCATAACTGCAGTAGGCTAAAAGTCCACTTTTATTATTATCTGACAATCAGGCCCTGTATATATAAAGAACACATCACTGTTTGCACATAGGAATCAAACTGAAGGAAACTGACACATTCTATGCTAATGGTATATAAATTCCAAAGGTGGCACTTATTTGTGATTAGCTAATTTTTGAACAAGAGAAGGCTAAGACTTAAATGGTATTGGTTATATTTATATTCATCTACAAAAGCTTAAAAGACAACCATACTGGGAAATATAGGATTACTAGCTCAATACCTGTGCTTTGCTATGAAACTATGTGGTCGGGCTTAGTTTTTGGGGAGGAAAATAAAGGGAAAAAATTCTGTCTCTGCCTACCAGCATCCATCGGTATTCATCTGGCTAGCGTCTTGTCAGTGTGTGAGAGAGTTGAGGGCTGTTTGGAACGTGAAAGAGTATTTGCTGTGTGAGCAAGGAGACAAGCAAGCAGCCTGGGCATGGCTTAGCTCAACTGTTCCGTAAGTAAAGCTGGTTGCTGCTGTGAAACTAAAACTGAAACTCCTCTCCTCTGCTTGTGTTTTGCATTTGGAACAGATTTCTTTTCAGGTGGGGAGGGGGAGTAGAACTCCTTAGCATCAGAGCATATTAATAATAATTTAGGAAATATTAATGCTCTGATGGTCATTTCAAACAATCCTTTCTTAGTGAGTACCTAGAAGCCAAGAGGAACATACGTGCCAAATTTCAAGTTTGTAGGCTTTATGATTCTGGAGATTTTGTGATGATGCGTGAGTGGTATTTTGCTTTTATGTATATAGATTGTATGTCAGATCTGTGCGCACTTATAAAAAGTTAAAAAAAATATTTTGAAAAAATTATTAACTAAAATTAGCTAATATATACAGAGAAAAATGTTGTTTAAATGATGGTGAAGTTGTTACACATGATTATAGGTACTGCAGCACATAAATTGCAAAAATGTAAGAAAATTTACATTTGAGTCATCAATATATATTACTAATAGGAAGAGAGGTATGAGAGGTTGTGTATGAAGACAGATCTTTCCAAAAAGAATTTCATCTGGATATTAAAAAAAGTGGCTAATGACTTCGACACAGGTGTCCTCAGGAGAGGGGTAAAGAGAGCAAATCTTGAAACATGCATTTTGACATCGTGAAAAGCTGAGCTTGTATCATGATGTTATAATGCACTTTGAAGATCACAAGCCTTCAGAAAGCACTGAATAATGCTGTGTGAAACGATGAATAACCACTGATATTTCTCTAGCCATATTTCACAAGAAGAGTTCTCCACTCCTCTACTCGTTGCAGAATACCTTATGCCACCAGACTCAAAATTCTAGAACTAGAAAACCTAGAACTACGCTGCCTTCGGTCCGATCTAAGTATAGTATATAAAATCATACATTGCAATGCCCTACCTGTCAATGAATACTTCAGCTTCAACCATAACAATACAAGAGCACACAATAGATACAAACTCAAGGTAAATCGCACCAAACTTGATTGCAGGAAATACGACTTCAGCAACAAAGTGGTCAATATCTGGAATACTCTACCTGACTCTGTGGTTTCTTCCCCAAACCCCAAAAACTGTAACCTTAGACTGTCTACTATCGACCTCACCCTTTCCTAAGAGGTCTGTAGGGGGCATGCATAAGCGCACCAACGTGCCTACCATCCCTGTCCTATTGTTTCTTTTTTAAATTTTTCTTATATGTATCCATTTCATGTATTCATAACTATGTTTGTACTTATACCTATTATCTTATAATCACTTGACAAAATAAATAAATAAATAAATAAAAATAAAAATAAAAAACTGTTTGCTTTTTCATGTGGCATTACCTGCAAGTTATTTCATCAATAAAAACCGGCTGTGAAAACCCAAACTCTATGAAATAAAGTACCATCTGATTGATCCTAGGATTTAAATATGCAATGGGAATTGGGGCCAGTCAAAAGAAAAAGCATGCAAACTTCAGATTTATTCTTACCATCAATTTCTTAGAAGGCTCTGCTTAATATCTGATATCAAATATTTGAGGATGGAATGACTAAAACTCCAGTCTCATATCTATCTCACTATAAACATGTTAGGCATAACTTAAAAAGATCTGTTATTCTGGGATCATAATTGTCAAGGGCAAGGTATAGATATGAATATTTGTTTTGGTAGTATGTTATATTTTATAGTGATTTGTTCAGTTCAAACCCTAATTTATTTTCCTCAATGTTTAGGAAATTGCTGTCTCTTTAGTTTTTGGTTTTATTTTTATTCTTGGGCCTTGACTCTGCTCAAGGGATTCCTCATGAATCCTGTAGCTGCAGAGTTCCTGGGCAGCCATCTTGTCTTATTCCCTCGGTTCCCAATGTTGCTGTTTGATTGGCAGTTAAATGATCCTGATGATGAGGGAGGGCCAAGAAGGGAGCGGGAGGAAGGAGCACTGGTATTTGCAATCTGCTCAGGCAGGTCCACAGCCTGTCCTTCCATGTGCACCATGGTTACTGTTCTCAGGAAATGTGAGGTGATACTCTTGCCTGGATTCTCAAGGAATTATTTTGACAAACACGATACAATATTGTGCTAAATACTACTGAAAATTGAGTTCTTTAATTCTCAACACATATAATCATAGGATATCCTTCCTCTGCCTTTCCAACTGAACTTTAATATTTAGGCATATCAAGCTTTAGTACATAATACACAGCTCTTATTTTACTTTCTGAAGACGGAATCTACATTTTCAAGAGAGAAGTGAATGCATATATAGTACAACTTTGGTATAAATCACATCCAACACAAACAACCTTACTTGTTTAAGTTTCTTTAGATCTTCATCAAGTTCCAGGTTGTCTAGAATAACAGCAACAAACAAGCTCAGCAGAATCTACAAAATTAAAAAAAAAGAGAACTGAATACTTAATATTTTTTAATAAATTAATATCCTTCTAGTGAAGTAAATATGAAGAAAAAGTCCAAAATAGAGGAAAGGTATAGTTGTAGACTATTTGGATTTTTGAATTCTGAATTTTATGGATTGCTATGTATATACAAACATGTAGAACGTAGAGTACATAAGTACATGACTATGTGCTGCTGAATAATAGTTCAACCCTCCTTCAGCCACTTTTCCAGCTAAAAACCCAGTGAAAAGCTGTTCCAAGATTTGATCAAAGAATTGTGCATTGGGTGCAAAATACAGCTCAGTTTAGGCTGATTGTTTTCCATTTCTATGGCTGGGAATGACAAGCATAGAAAGAAGATTTTTTACTGAATGTCAAAAACAAATCTGGAGCATTATCACAAAAGAACAGTTAAACCTCAGCTTATTATTTAACTTCACCATCCCCTTTTGAGTTTTAACTCCTAACACAGTTTCTGCTTTTCAAATGTAACTTCTATCTTAGCCTCTGCTGTGAAAACTATTCATTTCTCTCAGCTCTCCACAGAATCTGTTTTCAAGTGCATACAATTAGCACATTTGAACTTTACCCGCCTTCTCGTTCTGAGTCCTGAAAGTTATCATTTGCTGCAATGTTTTCCTGCTGTTTTATTGCTTGTGTGTCACTATTTCCTAGAGCACTTTTTGTCATGGTTACTGAAGTTTTACAGGACTGCTAAATAACTATTAATCATGACAGGTGCAGCCTCAGATTCTAGAGCTTTAGTTAAAGGGATAATAACATCTTTGGGCCATCCTGATGCAAGTTCTGTCCTTTCCATATGTCCTTGTGATGTCACGATGTGCATGCAAATGGGTTGGAGCTTGCATAAGGTAGTTTTCAGCATTTGTTCCCTCCGATCCCCTGGCCAACAACCTCGGAATAACAGTATTATTAAAGTATGCATACATACATGTATATGCACACAGACATTAATGTATGAATCTGAACATCCTGGGATAACATGTACAGTATGTTGGAAAGGGATGCAGGAAAATCTGTACTCCTTAGAAGGGTATTTGTCTCAAGGATAGAAGACAATATAACCTCTAGAAAACTCAGTTTCTGCCTGGATGAGGGATAACTATACTTTAGGCCAGGGCTGTCAAACTCCTGGCCCGTGGGTTGGATGCATCATGTGTTGGCCATGCCCACGCCCGGCTTAGTGAAGAGGGAAAAAGTCCTGATACGTCACATGACACCGCCATGACAACGTGAGTTTGACACCCCTGCTTTAGGTCAAAAAGGGAACAATCCTTCCCTTAATGAATTGGATAGTTGCTTGAATAGAAGCTGTTGTTGTAATTGCCAAATTTGCACCAGATAACACCATCAATCCTTATGTTTCTTCAATTTAATGATTTTTTTTCACATATGTTCCACTTTTCTTATAAAAAGCACCTGTTCCACATCCCAGAAGTGTAAAGCAATGAAGATCTGCTAAAATTGTATCTCTTCACTGTGTTCTGCAATAAAGAGGTCATTTGGCTTCTGCAAACTGTTCCAAAATATGTTGGGAACAGAACCTCATAGTTTTTATTTATATCTGTATATTTTTATTTATTTATATATCTATCTTTATCTTTATATCTATTTATACATCTATATCTATCTATATATCAAATTAATTGTTGGTTTGCTCCTATGTTAGTATGCCATATTATGACATTTTTCATGTGCTTATTCGGACATCATAAAATAGGGAAGCACTGTACTAACTTCTAATTATCAGCTATTGCCCCAAGTCTTTTATTAGCTTTCTGTTTAATTACAGATATGGGAAGACTGAAATGAAGTGAAACTACAGAAAACTTTGCTTAATAAATGTATATTCTTGCTTCATTATGATTCCTGTTTTGCTGTGATGCAGAATGTTAATAACTTATTATATTAGGTTAAACAGGAAGCATGGTCTTATTTAAAAACACCTTGTATTTTTTATAAATACAGATCAATACGTTACAGATCTGAACTCAGATTCTTTCCAAGAATTAACATAGTTGCCTTTATTGACAAGTGAAAATCCATGAGTTAAAAAGTTGTAAGTTGGCTCTGCTAAACAATTCTGCACAGATATTTGCCTCAATGGGTATCCATTCCTGGGATCTAAGTAGCAATCATTATTCAAAGTGCCAGTAATAAATTAAAATAATCTTATTTAATAGTATTAAAATGCAAAACATTCATACAGTAAATTAAAAGCAATGATCAGATCCTAACTCAACAGCTGAGTATCTCTATGCAGGCAATGAAAGGTAAAGCTAGAAGTTATCTTGGGAAATACTGACTTCCAATCTGCGACTGGTATAATATTCAAGAAACTAATTCCCATAACACTGTCAAACTATTTATTAAGACTGTATTACTATTCTTCTTCTCATCCTTCCTATTACCTATCTCTTCCAACTTATAACTATAACTGTGTTGCTTGTATGTTTACAATTTCTATTGTTTTAATTGTTCCCTAGTATGATTTGATTGCTTATTAGTAACCTATGACTATCACTAAGTGTTGTATCTTATGATTCTTGATGAATGCATTTTATTTTTTTCTTTATGTACATTGAGAGCTTATGCACCAAAGACAAATTCCTTGTCTGTCCAATCACACTTGGCCAATAAAAAATTCTATTCTATTCTATTCTATTCTATTCTATTCTATTCTATTCTATTCTATTCTATTCTATTCTATTCTATTCTATTCTATTCCTATTTCTATTTCTATTTCTATTTCTATTCTATAAATAGAGAAAAGCATGTATCAGTCAAAAGGAAGTTCCTGTTGTTCCTGGAAGAACTGATCAATAGAGGAACAGAGAAAAGAACCATTCTTCCTTTGAACTGTTTCTGCCCTGCAAGTCCATCTACTTAGCATGTAACCTAAAGTAATAAAACACCAATTTAGCTTCTTTGGAGGTTGACTGACAATGTTACACTAGATGAGCTAGTTTTGCACTCATGAGTCAGCATGAAATATGTTTCAAAAATTGATACATGTTATGCATATGGCGCATACAACTTACCAGGGTAGCAAAAAGATGATATAAAATGAAATAAATAGCAACAACTGGTGCCCACATGTGGCCCACAGCATTGAGAGTCTGATCCATGACATCCACCCATCCTTCCTGTGTCAGAATTTGAAACATTGACATGAAAGCCTAAATCGAAACATAAACAAACAAGCCAGTTAAGATATCCTTCCCTGAAATAAGCAAAAAAGCTCCATAATGGCACCAGGCTTGTGATTGTAGGGACAATCTGGTTAATAACAAGTATTTGGACGCTGCTCTGATGGTATTATTGGTAGAAACCGCATGTTTCTATTTATTAGCTGGAGTTTCTCCCAATATCTCCCAAAACATTGTATCTTTACCATGTTTTTTAACCCAAACCACATCACAGCAATAAACCTTCGATAAATCTAAGGAGCACCACTGAATTTCAGAAGTACAGTTGTGAAAGCAGTTTAGTGCCGTTCCTAAAGGTATCTATAGCTAGAAGACTATATTTCACCAGCAGACTCCATAGGAAAAAAATTCTCCAATTTCTATTCTCAGATTTATAGCTTCAATATATCACAGGTACCATATCCAGATGATCATAAAACCTCCATTCAGATGTTAAGCACTAAGCCTGAACTCAACTCTGTATCTGCATTTGAATCATAATATGATCATAATATGATTCACGGTCAAACCAACATACTGTAGTCTAAACTCTTCTACAGATCTGAATATCTCACATAGTAAAACATAGAAAAGATGACAAATATTGTTTACATTATTTCTTGGTGGTAACTATCTGGTTCTGGTATTAAATGGAGCTGCGTTTTTATTTTTGAACTTTTTAAAAAAAACTATCATCTTTTTGTCTAAGAAAATCAAAACCACCATTTATAATATGATTCATTCTAACAGTGTTCCAAGATGTTTCCTGTAAGTGACAACCTCTGCATTGGAAAAACATTAGTTTTAAGATAATATGGCTGTATACAGTGATTTTAACTTTGGAAAGTAGCAATCTTTCTTTCAGAGCAAGATATTTTTAGTTGAAAGATATACTTCCCACCAGTTATGCTAAAAGGAATCAGAGATGTAGCTATCTTGCTGTCAGAACAACCAACAGCTGTGAAAATGAGACCTGGATATTTATGCAAATAGAGAGGGTTTTTTAATTAAATTGTGTGTGTACAGTATATGTGTGTGAAGAACCCTTCAGATTTATTCTAATTGTTTTTAAGTTTAGTTAATGCTACTCATCAAGGCAATTCAGCAGCAACTTTTTTACTTTTAGCTGCAATGTATGACTTGTCAAATATCAGATCATGGAAAAGCTAGAACAGAACTTTTCATGTCCTGATATCTTCAGATCTCTTTCCTCAGTCTTTGGATCACTTTCTGAAGAATGGGGTCAAAAAAGTCAAGATGGTGGCCACAGCTATGTTATCAAATAAGTTGTTTCTTGTAATGCATGTACAAAAGCCCCAGGACTTTGATTATATGGTTGTGACCGCCATCTTGACTTTCTGACATCCATCTTTGATCACATCAAACAGATTCAGAAAACATTAATATACAGGAAAGAAATGAGGAGGAGAAAAAGCAGAATGTATTCCCATCATATTAAACATTACACTGGTCTACAAGAGAAAGTCTCGGAAATGAAAGTAGCTTAATTTTATCAGAATTGGGTCACTAATAAAGGAAAATTAAGTCCTGAGCATTAATTGCCTCCAGTTTTCAAGAGACAGCTTCAGGTCAAAATGGCATCAAAATAATTCAAAATTACAAAGGGGATGTGCGATATGCTCCATAACTTTTCTGCAAAATGTGACATAGCAATGAGAATGGTGCCACACCAATCACTATAAATTTAGTTTTTGATTGATACCGAAAGCACAACTTTCCATTCATTTATTGGTTTTTCATGTAATATTTTCATGCTTTTTGCATGAAAAACTGACAAGCTCTAACATCAGATTAAATGACAAGGTTCCATTTTTATTCTGTATCTAAACTACACTTTTTGGCTTTTCTCTTGTGAACTGCAGTAGAATCATCCCTGGGGAGATTCCAGCAGTAATCGGCAAACATGGATAGACTCCATTTCCCTTGTTAACTTTTCTCCATGCTTGCAATATCCTGGTGGAATCTCTTCCCATGCTCATCACTCACTGCCCCACAGTTCAAAGAGAAATAATCTAAATGCGAGTGTAAGAAGTGAATTTTCAGTGACATGTTTGAACCAAGTGGGTCGGAAGTGTTTAGCGTCTAAACAAATTTTCCACCTGTTTTTCATAGTCATCTGCCTTGCTGTTCTCAAAGTGAAGATAAATTTATATACTTCCATGTGGTACCATTTTCATTGTTCTACCATACTTTGTCAAGAAGTTATGAGGCATCATGATCATAAGACACCTCCCTCCCTTGTAGGCAACTATACTCACCTGTGTATAAATCTTTATTGTGAAATATCTTGAAATGTTTACCAACCAGCACCTTTATAACCCGTTTTCTAATTTATCTAATAAAAATATGTAAAATGAACACATTTTATCTCAGAGGTTGATAATTTCCCAAAATTTGTAGACCAGTCTAGTCAGTCTCATTTTTTGACCTTAAAGCACTATCAGAAGTTTCAATCTTGGATCCTGCATTTTTTATAACATTTTATAATTTTCATGAATTCCTGAAGAATGGATATTTACCTATCTTGAGACAGGTTTCTTGATCTCTGTGGTCTATTTTTATATTTGGTATATATTTCACATCTTTATTTCATATTTTAACCATTTCATGTTTAAAACAAGGATATTAAAAATGGCTCTTTTAAAATATATTATTTCCATTTTCTAAAAAAGATGCCCCTGGGAAAAAAATATCTCATTTTTTAAAATATTTTTTTCTCTTTTTTGTGTGGAAGCCTTCACATCTTTGAGTGTGATATTAATTGGAATATTAATCTCCATTTCCTGAAGTAACTATGCCCCATAAAAAATTCTTCCCCAACACAAAAAGCACAATGCACAAAAATACAAAGTTTATAAGACAGTTCAACCACAATTTCAACAATTAAAAAAACAAGGAAAAAGGAAAAGAAGAAATACCACCCATTACAAAATTGGATCTTAAAAGCCCCCGTTCACCTGAAAACAAAATATAACAGACCTTGCCTGTCTGACAAAAATGGGAGAGAGAATGCTGTAGATGGTAGTCATGGCAACCATAAACTTCTATTTATGTCGTGTTTGTCAAGATACCATGTGAAAGCATGGAATTTAGAGGCATTAGGAAATAAAAGTGGTCTGCCTTTTCTCTTTTTCTCTTAAAAACATATAATGTTCCTACAGGGCTTGTACTTCAGCAACATTAATGGATGTGATAATCAATTGTTCTTTCTGCTAAGTCTTTTGGCATCTTGAGCAAAAGATTCTATGTCAGAACATACTGGCCATTTTAACTTTGCTTTTAGAGGGGAATGGTACTGTGCCCAGCTAAAATGCTTGTCTACCTCTTCCCTTTCACCTAGGAACCCAAAACATATGTCCATAATGAGTGTTTGGATATGCAAAGTCTTCATTGGTTTCATATGTCAAGACCTACAGGAACTTTCATTATTTGATGTATTATGGCTACCCATTTCAGAAGATTCTAGGTGGCAATTTTCTATCTCTGTATTCCTGTGTTTCTCAACCTCCGTGTTGGCTGGAAAATTCTGGGAGCTGAAATCCATACATCTTAAAGTTGTCCAGGTTGAGAAACACTGCTATAATCTATTAAACAAGGAGGATGTTACTCTGAACCGGGTCCAGAATTGAACTCAAAGAAAAATCTGGAAAACCATTTTTAGTGTGAACCTTAGTTCTATTTTCACATTTATGGAACACAAATCAGCAGAATTCCTCTTCTTCATTCGCCTAGAATCTAGTGCTGTATTTCTTTTAAAATACATAGATTTCTCTGTTATAGTCACTTTAACTGTACAAAGTAGGATAACAAAAATAGTGTTTTTTAAAAATTAAAACAAACAGGTTGCATTAAAAACCATTAAAAGAATTCCCAACAGCTTTTTGGAAAAGTAGGGAAATGCAAAAGGTGATACAGTATGCAATAGTGATACAGTATTGGCATTAGAATAAATAGCCTGGAGGATATTAACAAAACACCACCATTTTAAATTAATGACGGGATATATCATTTCTGAATTGTCATATTTTGTTTTAGTATCCTGCTGCCACACCTCATCGTTATTATATTAATTTTCTATTCATTAGATGGTTTAAATGTAACCTTTATTCTGCAAAAGGGGAAGGTGTAAATGAGATTAAAAAACAAACAAAAACTATACTCCAGCACATTTGCTAATCTTCCGCTGAAATAGAAGGAAAGAAATTCCCATGTGACAATTTTTCAAGCTAAAAGAGAAATTAAAAAGAGACTTAAAAGTAAGTAGGCAAGTCTAATCAGTAGGTGTTTGTGACCTACAATGTTAGCCTCAAAGGCCTCAAAATGTTAATTATTTTACCTTTCACATATGTAATGTAGGACAGGTCAATTGGGTGCAAATAGATGCAAAAGCTTATAAATTCTGGACTTGCTTTGCAAGGGGAAAAGCTTGAAATAGTTTTTTCAGCGCTCAACTAGGGGAGAATTTTTTTTTGTCTTTTGCATTTTTTAAATTCACATTTTTCAATGCTTTTGTTCAGTTTTGTTCTGTTTCTGTTCAATTCTTTTCTTTTGGATTTTGGTTCTTAATCTTTTGTATAAAATAAAGCAAAACAATAAAATAAAAATAAAAACAGTTAAAAACTCCCTCAAATGTGATTTTAAAGTTTAAAGAATTTTCCAATCTATATATCAAGATTAGGGACAATTCTGCAATGACAAAATTGTATTCACGTGCTTCATATCTTTAGGGGGAAAATTCTGTAGTTTTAGTTAATTATTTTGAAATTTTCATTTGGAAGTTTCTTTAGATAAGATCTTTCTTTCTATCTATATTTACCTAGTAACTTGACATGTACATTGATTTTAGTTTAATAAAGGTGGAAAATTTGTTGAAAACAATTGTACTTTTCAGTCTAGAAGTGATCGTTTTCCTAAAGCAACAAAAGAGCAAACTTGCATTTTTAGGTTCAATTATACCGATATATTAGTTTTTAAATTGGAAAAGATATTTTCCTCTATTCGGAATTGTAGGAATGATATATTTTGCTTATCTTTCTGCTCTAATTAAAAATAGTTACTATCAATTCTTACATGTAACTATCACATGCTCTTATTTATTTCAATTTAATTGACCTAATCATCAGTGTAGACATAAGAAATAGCAATAATAGGAAGCTGACTTTGGCTCATTAACACTATTACATTATTTGTACCTTTAATTTACATAAATTTAGACTAGCAGATTAAGAAAATGGCATTATATTCATTCAAACAAGTACACTAAACCAATTACCAAGTGAGTTGTCATTTTATTCTGCTTTGCACATATTACCTAAGGCATATTTAAGTCCAGAATCATCATTTTAAACAATGAACTAGATCAATCTTACATTATCACCTTTTACATATTTCTCAAGCCACTTATGGAACATTAGTAGTCAGCATTTAGTACTGATATTTTTGATTGAGAACTTTATGTGATTAGCCACTACAGGTTTTAGCAGAAACAACCTATCCATACTGTTGTCAATCAAGAAACCAGAAATCTAAAATCAATTATGTGCAATGTAGGTATTCTACTATAGGTATCAGAAACATATGAAGCCCAGAGCACTCAATATGTGATAACAAAACTATTAATTTTTGGTGGCATATTTTTTGTAAGACATTTTTTGTAGGGCCAAAGAACAGAACTGTTTCCACAGGACAGCACAGCTGTTTTTTACCAAAAAAAAAAAAAAAAAAAGCAAAATACATAATAACAAAAACCTTCAGAAATAAAAAAGAAAAAGAGACAATGTTTAATGTCTCTGGAGATTCTCAGTCATCCAGATCATGGTTGTCTCAAAGGTGATTTTTCAAGAGGCAACTGGACTTTCTGATTTTTCTTTGAAGAGCTTCTTGGATGAGAAATGAAATGTCTTCAAAGAAAAACCAGAAATCCAGTTGTCTCTTGAAAAAACACCTTTGGGACAGGCTATGTTTAGCTATGCCATATTCACACCCCAACACTCTAGGAATGTAAAACATTACAAATGGTAAACTAAATGTAAAACCTATCTGGGCCACAAAAATGCTATAATGATCTGTTGCTACATTATGAATAAAGGCAAATATAAAGGCAAATATATGTCTCCCAGGATAATGTTGCAAGATTAAATCTGAGTTGGTCACCAAGATCAGATGTTTATTCTTCCGAGCTTTCAGGCTTGTGATGGAACCCGTTTTCAGGAAATTTCTCTTTACTGGAATATGTACTTTTGGCTATTCTGTCACTCATATTTATGTGGTACCTTCTTATTGGTTGATTGATCTGTTGATGACTGATCATTGGCTGTTGTTTCCTTGTGCTGCCAAGCCCTTGGCTCCGAAGCATCTGATCAGTGGTAAACCAGCACTCCTGCTGACTGACCAGGGAGCTGTTTCCCAGGCTTTAATCATTTCCATGGCTGTCTTTGTACCTGCATGGCCAACAATATTAGTAGCTGCAAAACTGAATATATGTTCTTGTTCATTGCAATGTGAGGCTACCAATAAGTTTGGGTCTCCTCCTCTGACCACTTGCTTGTGTTCTTGAGTCTAGTGGTTAGCTTCCTCCCCAAGTGTCCTACATAATTAGAGGGGCAATCCATGCAGGGGATCCGGTAGGTTAAATTAGAAGTATTACCTACCTCCAAGAGATATTTGCAATACATGATTTGTCCTCATATGGAAGCCTCTAGATGGTGTGTGATGCCCACTTGCAGATTTTGAAAGCTACATTCTATTGATTCTGAAATGTTTTTGATGTATGCAAGAGTGTGCCATATATTTGGTCTTTTACCTTCTTTCTTTGTTCCTTTCTCTCCTTTGTGTGTTGCTAAGGCATCTTGTAATAAATGCTTGTGGGTACCCATTCTGCCTGAGTTGTTCATGTAGATACCTTCTCTCCAGTTGTTTAGTTTGCTGGGTATTACAGTGGGTTCTTACCCTGCCATAATATATAGTGTTCTGACACAGCTCTTCTTGTGTGACAGTGGAGGATTACTGTTGAACTAAGAATTCAGGTAGAATGATCTCGCAACAAAATCTTTTCTCACAGAAGCCTAGGAACTGGCATTAATAAGATTAAAGTTTAAAAGCCACTTTTAAACAGCCATAATCTGACAGGTTGCAATGGAATTTTCAACTTACCCTTGGAAATGTGGTAAATCTGTCTAGTTCTTCTACGAAACAGAACATTTGCAAACTAATGGCTGACATTACAATTAATAGACTGGCAGTAAATACAACTAAACTGCCAAGCTTTTTTCCAGGTCCAAAAATCTTGTATACAAAATCTTCCAGGGCAGGAGAAATCTTGATAAGTCGAACAACTCTAAGTACCTGCAGAGAGAAAGGAAATGTTTTTTTAATTGATGTAGCTGCAGACTGACAAATGCAACAAATTGGTTCTTTTTCTAGTAACACTTATGGCATATAGCTTGAAAAATAAACAGTAGATGGAATGATTACTACAGTGTTAGGAATGTGCAAAAAATTCAAAAGAAGAGCAAATCATTTAAGAAATTCTTCCCTTTGAAAGGTTTGCTCAGCTGATTTGAAGCTTCCTTGGCACTTTGCACGTGTCTTTTGTCTGTTCTGTTGTTTCACTTCACTGGAATTCTTGGGAGTGACAACTGGACTTTGAAACAATGTTATGACGCTTCCAAAGATTGTGACCACTTGAATGCTTAGGGAAGGGGTACTCTGTTCATGCTATTAGGCTTTCCAAATCATCTAATTTAAACACTTTCCTAAGTCATAAGATCTATATTCATTAAATGTATTATTTTATATAATGTCAAGTTAATGGCCAATCTTTCAGTATTTTCATATTCATAAAACTGAAACTTATGGTGGATTAGAGTTCATCTCTCTCTCTCTCTCTCTCTCTCTCTTTCATTTGCATCTGAATATGATGCCTTATAATCAATACAAACATGAAAGAAGAAACACCAAATTAAATAGCCAATAGTAACTTCCAGAAACAGAGAGCAATTTCTACTAAAATCTAGGTTAGAGCTGTATGTTAAACTGAAATATTTCAAGGGTTATTGTTACAAGAGTTATGAGAAGTCTTCGTTTTTTTGCAATTCTATCTTGATTCTTAATTGAAAACCAAAGTGTTTGCAATTAATGTTTTCATCATAAGTTCCCTTCAGCCTTAGTCAGCATAACCAAAAAAATGAAAAGTCTAACATTCAGAGGACATCTTGTTGTCTACTCATGAATCTCTTCTAATTCCCATATGTCTGTCTGTCTCTTATATTATCATTTGCTTTGAAGGAACAGAGGGTATGTCTGCAATATGTCTGATGATATCAGAGTAAATAGAGCAGATGGGATCAAACATTCCCATTTTTTGTAAAGAAACTAATAGAAAAATACATTACACATGGGAGAATCAAGAAAGGTTTACAATAGGAACAAAAAAATTCCTCTTAAACATTCCTAAATCCCAGTCTTCACCAAAGGGATGAAGCTCTGTTGTTTCCCATTCTGAGAAAGTGAGGTACAGTATATAAGGGATAATTTGCACCCTGAAAATAGTATCTCCATGTCACACTAAGTATCATGCCTCCTACGCTAATTGACTTTTAATCAGTTGCTCACTCACTCAATCAATATCTGTGTATATATTTTAATCAGAATAGATGAAACTATCCAGTTTTTCTTGAAATGTTAAAAATAAGTTACTTGTTTCATGCTTGACTAGTGTTCTGCTAAATGTTTTATTGTGGGTGCTTCCACCCATACCTACATTAGCTTAACTGACATTTAAGTATCCAATTAATCTTTCTAGAAACCAGTTTACAAGCCCATTTGTTTTCATCAAGAGAGAAACCCGACAGACTTCAAAGAGTATCCTTAACAAGTCCGTATTTTTGTTTGAGCATGGTTTGAACTTTTTTGAGGATTAGAGGCAGAAAACTGTAATCAATTCTGGAGATTTCTCCCTCTCCAACATATGATAAATGTTTCTTGTTCCATATATAAGATCATACATGAGTCTATCAGAGTGTTTGTATATCTGAGAAAAGCTACACATTTATATTACCATCAGTAATGTGAGATGATTGGTTCCTTCAATTTATACCACAAAAGATTTTGTTTTGTTTTTGTAGTGTGTGTGTGTGTGTGTGTGTATGAATATATATATACCAACACACACACTTTATTAGAAAGGATAATCCCAACATTATTCAAAACATTGACGATGATCATTGTGAAGGGAAACAGTTGTTTTAACTACTTTATTTTGTGATTTTGGCTAAATGATGAGGTCATTAAGTGAGTCATCACATGACTGTGCCTGATTTTACGACCGTTTTTTGCCATAGTCATTAAACAAATCATTGTGGTCATTAAATGGCTTCATCCACCTCTTTGTCAGAAGTCATCTGAGAAAGTGGCAAATGGCAATCATGTAATCTAAGGACTAGTATTCCATTGTAAATAAATGCCAGTTGCCAAGCAACCAGATCACAATTATGTGACTGTGGAGCCCTGCAATGTTTGCTAAGCGTGAAGCCTGTTCATAAGTCATTTTTTCGGCATAAATTTAAATGGCCGCTAAACAACTATTTGAAAGTTGAGGACTCTCTGTAATAATTTCTGATGTATTTATATTTTCATTCCCCTTGTTCTTCTAGCATCCACAGGCTTTTGAATATCCATAGCCTACTAGATAGCCTGTCCATTGAATTAATTTGGCTTTTCTGTTACCTGTTTCCAGTAAGACTTCAATTTTCTATAATTAAAATGTTAAAATTTTAATCAAATCTAGATCTAACAGTCATCTATCAAGGGCAAGCTTGGATCTTCATTTGCATTTGCATGCAAGATTTATGGCTGTATATTTGCTTGTGTGTGTGTGTGTGTGTGTGTGTGTGTGTGTGTGTGTGTGTGCACGTGTAATTACAGTTTAAAATCTATCTGTGGGCTTTTGGGAAATGAATGTTGGCCACAATGGACAGAAGGGATAACTCATGTAGTAAAGCCAATGCATTTTTCAAAGTCCTCCATCTATCATTTGGGGATAGGAAGCCTAGACTGCAGAAAGTAACTTAAAATTAAAAACATGTGGATACTTTGCCTAAAAATCCTATGTAACTTTACTCAGGAGAATTTAATAAAGATGACTGTGAAGCAAGTATTAGAAGATACTTCATTCTTCATTTTGTGGTGTCCTTAGATCTATATTTTGACTAGTTTGAGAATACAACAGCCACTTTCAGCCACTGATTTATGAAAAATCTTTGATTTTCAAATCTTAAATGGTCATTTTAAAGATTACGCCTTTAAAGGTTGTGGTGAAGCTTAAAATAAAATACTGAATGGGTTACAAATTATTTAAAAAGGTATGTCTTAATCAGAATACCTTTTTAAATCCAAGGATCTAATTGATCATCCGAATTTCGGTGATGAATCAATTAATGCCTTTAAATCCTGCAAAACTTTAAAGTCTCTTAAGGATCCAAAAGTAAGGGTCTTTGATGTATCTTATAATAAATAAAAGCCTGATTATTATATGGAAATCTCAATACCATATTGGAGTTGAGAATATGTAAAAAAATTTCTTCTAGAGATGCCCCAAATAATCTGTCGCCCTGGGGCTGGAATCTGATCCATTAAACTCTGAACAGGAAGACGATTCTGCAGTGCCTTATAGGAGATGTAGTCTCCAGCAGAGATAATGGAATCAAAGTACAGGGCAGCAGAAGCACCGCACACAAAAACTCAGAGGGAAAAGGAGGGAGAATTGTTGCAGTGTCCCCAGCTGAAGAGGACATTCCTGCTGCTGTAAGAGAGGTGAAGGTCCTAAACCAGTGGGGAAGTTCAGAAGTGATTATGTTTCTGATCCAGTTGCAGTTTCTTGATTCATCACCCCTGGCTAGAGAGGTGAGCTCCAGGGTCTGCAGAGAACACACTGGAAGGAAATCAGCAAGATAGGGCTATTATCTTAATTAAAGCCTCACAAATCTCACAAGGCAGGCTGGTCATCTGAGAAGAGAACTGATCATCATCAAAATCTCCTTCAGAAGTGAGTGCTACAACTGTGGGATCATCTGGAACTGCTTCTGGTCCTTTCACAACAGTGAAGACCATGTCCAGAGAAATGAGCCAGATGAACAAAATGGACTCTGCCACCGACACCAAATGGTGCCAGGAACAAAATGGCCGAGTGGAGTTGAACATAATGATTGATATTCCCAGAGACACCGGGACAAAATAACAAATCCTTCAATCAGTGATGGCGTTAGTTGCAGATCAGCAAGTGTTAGGAAAGAAATTCCAGCTTGCTTCTGGGTTGACAGCCTTCAGCTGACAGGAGATGTCAAAGCGTGGTGGATAATCCATCCAAACCATCCAGCCAATAACCCAAAGAACCCATGAGAAAAAAACACCTGCTCCTTTGTCATGCCCCTATTGGAGTCTGAATCCGAGGAGAAAGACGAACAGCTGACAGGGAGTGGGAGTGTGGCTCCGTTGGCTGTGGAGGAGGCTGGGGAAGGGCAAAGTCCAGAGCAGGGGAGAGATAGAACAAGGAGTTCAGAGGAAGACCCAGGCCCACCCCCTCTTCATTCTAGGGCATGCAGGGAGGAACGGAGAAGACAGCAATCTGGGTTGCGTGGCTTACGGGGAGGAAATGGCCCTGATTCCCTTCATTAGCCACACCTGGGAAGAAAATTTAAAAGAGATGCATGCTGAGTGCAGCAGCTGCTAGGAGCAAACGTGAGTTTATCTTGTGTTGACTTTAATTATCTGTGTTCCTGGTGTCTTCCCAACTGTGTTGAGTTATTGACATGCCTTCACATCTGGAATTCTTGCTCCTAACCTGCTGAACTAATTACCTCATTTTGCCTTGATTGGACTTATAGTTACAGTTTTTGTTGACCATGTCTTGGACTTGATTCTTTGCAGCCAAAGGCTGTTCCTGGGAGAGTTTTTCTCCAGCCAGAAGGTAACCAGTATGTTGGCAAAGTTGGAGCTAATAAAGGGATTCCTACTAATTATCTGACTGTGTTGCCTTTCTGCCACGCCCTGGGTCATCACACCCTTCAACCTAAGTTTGGGATCAGAGTTCTTCCTCGCCATGAGGGACTTCGTGGACCCTGTGCACTCAGACCAGCACCTCCAATTCGGGCACCAGTTACAGAAAGCTTGGGAATCTTTTTTGAGATGCAGCCTGTGTCAGCTGGGGAAGAAGAGCACGAAACCTGGATGGAACAAGCCATGCAGGCAATGGAAGAATAGTAAAGCTCAAAAGGAGCAGAAAAAGAAATCTTATTTAATGATTTTAATTATTGGCTTTTAGGTTACATTATATTTTTGCATTTTAGCACATCGATATTTGGAGGACTTACCTATCTGAAAAGCTATGGTTGAAGTTGAAAATGAAATTGAAAGGTGGCATATGAATTTTACAGTGCTTTGGATTAAATTATAAAAAATTGTATTGCCACAGCAAACGCAATGATTCAATAATAAATATCTACTCAACAGGTGCTTGACAGGTGAGCATCATGCTGAAAATGAAAATAATAAAGCCACAAAATAAATTAATAAACATATTTAGACACTTTTGGGAGTGATTTCAAATAATATTTTCCCCTGGTATACTGAAGTTGAAATTAGCACTCTACCTGAAAGTACGTAAACTGTGAATGGTAAAGGACTGGATAAATGTGAAGAGTAGTTCCCATAACCAGCAGCAGTTCAAATTTATGAAGAGATGAGCTGATGTATCCAGTAAATCCCAGGCACCAGATCTTTAGAAGAGCTTCCAGATCAAAGAGGACTGTAAAGGCCACCTGTGGGAACAGAAAAGGACAAAAAGAGCCGAAGTAGAATTTCTTAGAATTACTATATGTCAGTAATCACGTGGCATGAGAAATTTTGTGCTCATGGGCATAGTAACTTTCCCAAGAAAAAGACCTCAGATTCAGATCAAATTTCTGATACGAGGAAAAAGTCTGGAAGACTGTGTGTTGTATTGCAGCAAGTGGTAAACTGGATGTATCAGCTTATCAAAAGCCGAGTAGTTGCAAGAAAGTATTTCCTTTAATCCTGAAAACATTCATGCCCAACTGTCAGAATTGCAGAGCGGAAGAAAAATATCTGCTACATAGTTATCAATATCTTTCTTAAAACAAGGCATATTGTAAGGGAAATTCCTTTTGGCCTATTGGCCAAGCTTGCCCTGCATACTTTCCCTTTTTGAAAGTTGCTTGAGAGGTTTTTGTCAAAGGCAAGATAAAGACATACAGCTCGTGCAAAACATTTTCTTGAATTAAATATCAATATCTAAACAACACAAACCTACGTTAACCCTCCCTTACACTCTTAAATACATACAATGTGGTATAATCATAAATTTGGCATTTGATATTAATGGATATGCTTTTGAACATTAATATTGGAGAAGATTGATGAGAATACTGTGACAGCTAAGAAAACAAATTGACAGATTATCCAACAAATCAATCCAAAGCTCTCAGTCAAGACCTAAATGACCAGGCTCAAATTATCCTATTTTAGAGACATTATGCAAAAACCAGGAGAAACCTCTAGTGTTAGAAAAGATAGAAGGAAAGAGAAGAAAAGAACAATCAGCAGCAAGGTGGATAAATTCAGTTATAGTGGTGATGAATACAAACCTTGAAAAGTTAGTGATAGATCATCATAGAGAACATCTATGTGGCCATCAGGAATCAAAAACAACTTGATGGTAAATAATTAAATCAATATCAGTTAAAAAGCTTTATGGTTGCATTAAAGTTAAAAAGATGTAACCTGAAACAACCATCCCAGCCTCATCATCATTTAAATCATATTAAATAAGTCTTATCTTGGTCAGGCCTCTACAATAATGTTGATTTGTTTCACAGAACATAGAACAATAGAGTTGGAAGAGACCTTGAAGGCTGAGGTGGTATTCAGCAGGTTCTGACCAGTCCTGGAGAACCGATAGCGGAAATTTTGAGTAGTTTGGAGAACTGGCAAATACCACTGGCCCCGCCCACATCTATTCTCTGCCTCCCAAGTCCCAGCCGATCGGCTGGGTCTTCTTTGGTTGCCCTGCACAGGAGAATGGAGCTGGAAAGCAGGTTAGTGGGGTGGGGAGGGAATGGGGATTTTGCAGTAACCTTTTCCCAGGAGTGGGGAGGGAATGGAAATTTTACAGCATCCTTCCCCTGCCACGCCCACAGAACTGGTAGTAAAAAAATTTGAATCTCACCACTGCTTAGAGGTCTTCTAATCCAACCCCTTGCTTGAACAGGAGAGATCCTGTATCATTTCAGATAAATGGGTGTCCAGTCTCTTTGTAAAAGCCTCCAGTGATTGAGCACCCTTTGAGCACAACTTCTGAAGGCAAATTATTCCATTGATTAATTGCTCTCACTGTTAGGAAATTTCCTTGGTTCAATAAAAATCAATAATGAAAGGAAGACTCACCTCTGCGAGGTAGAACTCATCATATTGGCTTTTGAAAGTTTCTCCCTTGTAATAATTGCTAGCAGCAACAATGACATCCACGGCTACCATGCTCAGGATAAACATATGGAAAATTGAGGACCTCATCATTCTCTGCAGAGAGTTAAAACATAGGTGTGCTGAGAAATGTTTATCTTGGAAAAAAAAGAGACGGTTTTATTCTCTGAAAACTGTAGCAGCCAGAAGCATTGTATCTGATTTTTTTTTTTTTAAATGCCATTCATTCATAAGTTATAAATTAATAAAATGTCTTTAATATTTAGAAATGTATAAAAACAATGATACATGGTATCTTCAATCTCGGTTCATTGCTTTCCGTACACAGAAACCTGGATGTTATTCTGAATCTCTTTGTTGTAGTTTTCAGCCACTTTTGCTTACCACTAAATATATTGTGTCTTTCTAAAATATTTCAGGTTTTTCTGCTTCTTCTCTGTTTGAAGGTAAGAACTATGAATTAGTGAACCAGAATCTGATTACATGACATAATAAAGTAAAACGTCTCCTTCAAGACAAGCCCAGCTGTTAATGAGTTCATTAATACATCCATGCTGCTTTCTTGGGAACAATACCAAAATAATTTTCTACTGCCTTCACTTGAGATTGTACATATCTCTCTCTATCAGGGGTGTCAAACTCAAAGAGTGCTTAGATCTGGCCCGCCGGGTTGCCCTGGAAACAGTGAAGGACCGGCCTGCGGTGCCTCTGCAGCCCTCCCGAGTTCTGTTTTTGCTGGCAGAGTTTCAGGAGGCAGTCGCAGCTGAAAGTGGAACTGATGAGGGCCACGTGCGACACTCCCAAGCTCCATTTTTGCAGAGGGTTGCAGGAAGCCGAAAATGGAGCTCGGGAGACCATTTTTGCTAGCAGAGTGCTTGGGCTGCCACAGGCGCCCTCGACACAAGTAACATAGAGCTGGCCATGCCCACCATGGCCATGCTCACCCCAGCCCCCCCTAAGTCAAACACAACCCAGATGCAGCCCTCAATGAAATTGAGTTTGACGTACCTGATACACACACACACACACACACCTCCTACTGTAGTTTGCAGTCTTCCACCCCAAAAGTAATACTAATAATGGGGGTGGGGGAACCACACAGAACCGTTTGCTGAGACGGGTGGCTATAGAAATCAAAATAAAATAAACAAACCAAAAACTAAATGGTTTTTATTTAGGCAGTCCTTGACAAAAAATAAAAAAAAATCTACAAACCTTAAGATTTGAAAATACTGATAGTACAAATATTAATCCTACAGCTATTAGTTGACCTGAACCAATGCACCGCAGGATGAAAGTCTCTTCGCTGAAGGTTAAAGACTGTAATTGGAGATTCTTGGTCATCCAGGTCATGGTTGTCCCAAAAGTGCTTTTTCAAGAGGCAACTGGACTTTATCATTTTTCTTTGAAGATGTTTCACTTCTCATCCAAGAAGCCTCTTCAGCTTCTTAATTCTTCAATTAAAAACAAAGCTGGAGGGGACCATCATCATGTAAATACTGTGATTATATATTTATGTCCCAATATCTGTAACAATATATCGAGTGTCTACATAAATGATGCCATTGTGCACATTTTGTCACTTGCCTGCTCTGGTTCTTCAATCAGTTTAGGGCAGGGGTATCAAACTCGTGGCCCATGGGCCAGGTGCGTCACATGCTGGCCCCACCCCCACCTGGTTAAGTGAAGGGGGAAAAAGTCACAGTACATCACGTGACATCACCACAAGTTTGACACTCCTGGTTTAGGACATTAAAAAAAGATGTCATTAGCTTCAACTTTTTCAGACATCCTAAATTTAATGAATTCCTGCCCATCTCTTCCTGCTTTACACCCCTTGCCAAATCAGTATTCCCTTGCTTTGTTGGAGTGGGGCAGTAACTCCAGATTTCAGAGTAAACAAAAAAAGTTAGAAGTAGACACCAACGTTTTATTTTCTTTGTGGCCAGATTGGACTAATGAGCTGGCATTTCCAGCCCGCCTTCATGGTAGAACCTCCGACTGAAATTGTCAAGATCTTCAAATAGCTTATTTAACACTGTAAGGGATAAGATGAAAGCAATATTTTAATGTAAATGCCAGGGAACTGTATAAAACAATATTCAGCATAATAAAACTGAGCCCAATATCAGCTGCACTAATTTCCAGTATTTATTTTAGCTTTGCTCATCACCTAGAGAGAAAAAAGTTGCTATCATTGACATACTTATATCAAATAAACCATTAATGCAATCAGTGTGGACTTCCCAGATGCAGTTTCCTTTATGTTAGGAGAAATCATTTATTGAAAACAGGGTGGGATTGTTTCCTGCCTAAAGGATATTTGGACAACTGATTAAATATGCTGTATCCCTAAAAGTAAACTTTAAATTATAAAAAGCTATGTTTAATCATTGAAATGCTTTTAAAAATAATGCAGTGTGATCAGACTAAAATTCATTAAAATTCAAAATTTAATTTAAGCAGAAAGCGCAGGTAAAGCAACACATGAATGTGTGGGAACCATGATTTCAATTTGAAGCACAACTAGAAAGAATGAGAGCGTTGGCTCTAAACCAGATCCCTGAATTATTTCTCTGTGAAATAAATGAGAAACAGTGATTGGATTAGCAGGGAAAATATATCTACTGTCTTCCAGTGTCATACTAAATGTAAATGATGAATGGCAGCTTTTAAATACATTTATGACCATGTTAAAACAGTGGAATTTCTTCTTTAAATCTTTATGTAATTATTCATTTTATGTAGATATGTCAATGGCAGTATTATCAATACAAGAGAGCAAAAGACCACATCTGCACTGCAGGGAGATAAATAAAGGAATGCCGAAGGCAGAGTGTTGGTGTTTGTGGGAGAAAGAAGTATATGGTGATGGAAGGCTACAGCAGTGAGTTGTATGTGGACGTAGTGGAGTGAACAAAGATTTGAAAGCTACTACAGTTGAGAAGGGAGTGGCAGAATCTTCAAGCCTTCCAAAGACTTAGCCAGCAGGCCACAAGTAATAATCTTCATCCTCCTATAAACTGAACAGGTCTTAAGAGCAGAAGTCTCCAAACTTGAAGACTTGTGGACTTCAACTCCCAGAATTCCTGCAGAATTCCTCAGCAAAGCTGGCTGAGGAATTCTGGGAGTTGAAGTCCACAAGTCTTAAAGTTGCCAAGTTTGAGGACCCCTGTCTTAGAGCCAGAGAAGTAACCCAGTAAACCAGGTGACTTCAGCTGCATCTACTGAAATGTAAGGGCTGGAAAGAAGAGGGTGATATAGGGCTAAGTGTAAAGTAAAAGGACATTAAGGTCTGGGTAAAAGGAATAAAGTCTCCAGTCCTTAAGGGTGAGGCTAGGAAAAGAACTGTGGTTATATTGCTTTATTGTGAAAAAAGATGGGGAGTTAAAAATACTGAATAAAAGGGAAACTTGTACAGTTGTTAAGTACTGTTAATTTTCGCTTATAGTTGCAAGTGTCATATATTCTTACATATTCTTAAACATAGATTACTTGTGTGCTAGACTTAACACAATATAGGTATATACTCAGAAAGCTCAAACTGCCCAAGGAGCTGCTGATCCAGTTCTACAGAGGAATGATTGAGTCTGTCATCTGCACCTCTATAACTGTCTGGTTTGGTTCTGCAACCCAACAAGACAGACACAGACTTCAGAGAGTAATTAGGACTGCAGAAAAAAACAATTACTACCCACCTGCCTTCCATGGAGGACCTGTATACTGCACGAGTCAAAAAGAGGGCTGTGAAAATATTTACAGACCCCTCACACCCCGGACATAAACTGTTTCAACTCCTACCCTCAAAACGACACTATAGAGCACTGCACACCAGAACAACTAGACACAAGGACAGTTTTTTCCCTGAACACCATCACTCTGCTAAACAAATAATTCCCTCAACACTTCTCATCACTCCTTATCACCCATCCCCTCCCACTTGTGACTGCATGACTGTAACTTTGTCGCTTGTATCCTTACTAGAGTTCACTAAAGGAACTGCTATTTTTGTATGTCCTGCGGAGGAGAAGTTGAACAATGCTCCTCCCCTAGGCTTCAGAAAACAAAAAGTGGTACTGGACTCAGCGATCCTACTGGGAGCTTCTTTTGGATATCAATTGCTTATGATATTTTAATTTAAGAGATCTTTTGTGTGGAGGGAACACAGAGGTAAGATTATTGCTAGGATACATAATCCTGGTCCAAATATTTGCACTGCTTTTGGCAATTGAATCTCTTGTGGCCAAATGTTTAATATAATGCTAATCTATATTTTATTTTATTTTATACCTTTATCCATTATTTACACAACACACTGCTAACTTTATGCATTAAGTACACTGCTTGCAACTGAAACAAAAAGATGGCATTAGATGAGGCAAGCAAAATTACACTGTTCTCTAATCCATTTTCCCAATCCACTATTCCAGAATACATAAACGATCAGCTCAACTGATGGAACATTTAGGCACAAGAATGATGATGACAACACTAAGAGCCAATAATGCTGAGAATGAAGACCAGTTGAGGAGATAAACATCTAGACAAAGTAACACATCAATAGCAACTTTATTTAAAGAACATAGCCTTTCTCTAACTTAAGGGGCCATTGTCTTGGCTACTTCACCTTATACTTATCACATGTACTTATACATGTACCTTATACTTATCACATGACCAATCAATCATGCTATGTATTCAATTGTGTATGTACATTATAATTTGCAAAATTCCATCCAGAGGACTTGGCGCATCCCTATCTCATTTGAGGCTTTTGCTTTGTCCACTTCCACTGTGCTGTAATAAACAATGTGTGCTTCAGTGAAAATGTGTATCTGCACCACGTTATTGTAGGGAGAAATTTAGGGGGGAAATTCTCCAACACAACCTGGTATAATCAATTGCCTTTTGTTTTCTAACCTCTCTCCTTTCTATACATCAAGTGATTATCACTGCGACTCATAGAATTTTCTCCTCTTCTTTCTCTAGCCTAGCAGATACAAGTAGTTCTTGACTTACTACTGCAATTGAGCCCAAAATTTATGTTGTTGAGTCATTTGTTAAGTGAGGTTTGCCCCATTTTATGATTTTTCTAGCCACCGTTGTTAAATGAATCATTGCAGTTGTTAAGTTTGTAACACGGTTAAGTGAATCTGGCTTCCCCATTGATGTTGCTTGCAGAAGGTTGCAAAAAGGGATCACCTGACCCTGGGTCACTGGAACCGTCATAAATATGAACCTGTTGTGGTTCGCCGGCAGCCTGTGCAGATGGCAGCGGAATAGGACAGTGGGGAAGAACAGGGACCAGTCCAGGAGTCTGGAGAGGACTCAGACGAGGGTCCGGTGTCCGATGCAGAGATGGGGCCAGGACCACCTGGGAGTGGGGTGCTGCCTCCAGAGCCTCTGGAGTCTGGCAGTAGCGAGGCAGAGGAATAAGGGGAGCCTGTTCCCAGCATGCGTGTGCATAGAGATGCTAGAAGGCAAGAGCAGCTGAGACAAAAGGGGCAACTCGGGAGTTAGGCTGGGAGGTGATTGCCCCTCCCCTAAGGTATAAAGGAGGTGCAAAGGTAGAGAAACCTTTGCAGGAAGCAAAGTCGTTCACTCTGTTCAGATTAAACCTTGAAGCTCTGTGTGGACTTTGTACTTCGGTTGGTTTATTTTCCAGTTAATTTGGCACTTTAGTTGTTGGTAGCAATTCAAAGGAGATAAAGGTGGATGCTTATCTCGAGGGACTGTTTGGGACTCATTACGGGCTGGGAATGAACATAATTCCCAGCATTGAAATAAAACAAGAGTTATTTTGACTAAGCGTGTGCTTAATTATGGTCTCAGGAAGCCTTGGTCAGAACAGAACCAGTTGCCAAGTGTCTGAATTTTGATCACATAACCACAGGAATGCTGCCAACGGCCGTGTGAAAAATGGTCATAAATCATTTTTTCAGTGCCGTTGTAACTTTGAATGGTCACAAAGAGAACTGTTGGAACTCGAGGACTACCTGTAGTTTAAGAGAATGGAGTCAATACATCTTTGGCATATTGGGCTTCAGATAAAAAGGAAATGTTGCTCTGGAAAGTGACATAGACTCAGTGTCAGCCCCAGATCCATCTTGATTCAGATTTGGGGCTGCCACAAGGGAGGATGGGTAACGGTGGGAATGAGAGAGAAGGGAGGATAGTCACAACAACATTCTTTTGCCAGAGCTCAAGGTTGAGTTGCTGGAGTTTGGGAGGGAGTGACTGGACTTGGCGGGAGTTCAGAATGGAGGTGGATTGTAGAGTGTGACTTGAGGGTAATCCATAAGGGGGCTGGGTGTGAGTTTTAGTGTAGCAGGGGAAACCATGGCAATTCAGATTAGGATTTTCCCCAGATGTGCCAATACGACTTTTCTAATAAATTCTTACTCGATGGACTTTGCTTCTGAGTGCTGAATTTGGGATGGAGAGTTTGGTTGGAACGCTGACACTCAGATCAAAATGGTGTTGCTCATACATACCATCAACAGCAGCAGCAGTCCAATCTCCACTCCTTTGAATGTTTAGACTGTTATGTAGATCACTAATTCTCACTGAGACTGTGCCATGTCAGAAGCAGTCTTGGTACTTTATAAATCTGCTTAAGCATTTCTACTCTTTGTACTTCATAATTATGTTCCTTCATAGTAGTTTCCTAAGTCTATATCTCTCTTCTATGATCTCAACTGGATAATGGAAGAAACTATTGTTCAGTCCTATGTTACTCAAAAAAAAGTAAGTACTTTGATGGTTTGAAAATCAATAGTTCATATTTGCATTAAACAATGTGCATCGTTGGCCTGGCAAAACAGTTTCCCAAATTTTGCCATTTTATCACTTTAAAGAATGCTTAATTACTCTAACATTTTGCAAAAATCAGGACAAACTCTGCATATAAAACAGGGAATAGTTTAAGATAATCAAATGTAACAACAGTAGCAAGAAAATATTTAATTTGTATGAGAAGATTCTGTGAAGTGAGATTCACAGTCTATCTCAAGCAGAACAGCTGCTGTGCAAATAAATATGACAGATATTGTGATCCCCACATCACTGATAGAATCTAAAATAAACAGAAGATGGATCTCTTGCTAATTGTAATTACTTTCTTTTGAAATATAGAATAATAGGATATTTCCTCTTAAGATGGCTGCTGCAAGGAAGGATTGTTTTCTCTCTCTAACCAATGATCTGCTGATTTTACTGCTAAAGCTGCTTCTTTGGCAATGTTCCTCTCTGGTTTTGAATGGAAGCACTAAGGAGTGACCCAAGATGACTTTTGGGCAATTGTAGACCCAGGGCGAGACTTGAGGATTCCAATACCCTCTGGAAGCTATTGTAAAGTCACTGGGCATATCCACCTTCCTATCAAGCAGTTTCGTTTTCTAAGCACGTCTGAGTATTAAGTTCATTTTTTGAATTTATTGCTTTATTTTACTTTAAAAGCTGACTCGCAGTTGAAAGGGATAGGGAAGAGAAATATTCCAGAATAAATCTTGTCCTGATCCGAGCATAAAATAAATTAATACAGTACATTCCTTGAATCGCTTTCACACTAAGAGATGTTATACTTAATGCTATTTAGGTTGAGTTGAATGAGCTAATGCTATGATACAATTGTCATGGAATGAGGTCTAAATCTATGTCACTGTAGCATTATAAAATATAATTCCACAGAGTAATACTAGAAAAAGGTACAATCATTTGGATACAGTTGACTTAGCCACAAAATCCATAATCTGCGAGTTACTGCAGTATTGAATTTCAATTATGCAGCCTGCCATATTCTGCCATATTGGAATATTTGGAAAGGGACTGAATATACATATAGTAAGCTACTATTTTCTCTTCTGACAACTATCTGTGACTCTTCCTTAACCAATTCGTTGTCTCCTTGATAAGCAATTATTACACTGATCACTAAAGCACATTAGTCAATTACCAAGAAACTGTCGTGATAGGAAGAATGGATGGATTTATTTTACTGTAATCTACCAAGTATTTCCTGCTTATGTCACCAAGACCTGATGGATTACAGCTCAGAGTTCTGAGGGCAGACATGATCTCAGAACCATTGAACCATATCTTTCGAAGATCCTGGAGCATTAGAGAACTGCAAAAGAGCTGATGTTGTTCCCATCTTCAAAAAAAGAGAAGAATGTACACAAACCATCAATACTTGGGAAGATCCTGGAAATCCTTATTTCATTCTTTGACAGAGTGACTAAATTAGTGGACCAGCGAAATGCTCTGGATATTACTTGGATTTCAGTAAGGCATTTGACAAAGTAGACCACAACCTACTTCTTTGTAAGCTATAAACATGTGGGATAGACAGCAGCACCACCAGGTGGGTTTGTAACTGGCAGACAATCATACTCAACGTGTAGTCCTTAATGGAACCACATCTACATGGAGGCAATGGGTTACTCCAAGGTTCTGTCTTAGGCCGAATACTCTTCAATATCTTCATAAGGAATTTAAATGAGGGAATAGAAGGGGAGCTCATCAAATTTGCAGGTGACACCAAGTTGGCAGGAACAGCCAACACCTCAGAAGATGGGTTCCAAATCCAGAAGATAATTGACAGACTTGAACACTGGTCTAACAAAATGAAATTCAACCCAGAATTAAGGAGAAATTTCCTGACAATGACAACAATAAACCAGTGTAACTGTTTTCCTTCAGAAGTTGTGGGTACTCCATTACTTGAGATTTTTAAGAAGAGATTGGATAGCCATTTGTCCAGAATGGTATAGGATCTTCTGCTCATGCAAGGGTTTGGACTAGAAGACCTCCAATGTCCCTTTCAACCTTGTCATATTCAGACCCAAAGAAACTGCAGAACAGAAATGCGAATTACTATAATGGAAAGGTAAGTATAATGATGAAATCATTGTCTCCTGATCTGCCATTTCTGGCCTCCATGCCACGACATCTCCTATTTTCTTTGAATCCTGTGGGGATTTATGAGCCTCCTTCATCTTTCTTTAAAATATATGATTAATTTTAAATTTTTGCTGGAAACATCATTTCCTAAAGAGAACAATACACAGGCATTTAATATTAAATGGAAAATACATTTTGCTTCTAAATCTTTGTTTTACAATTCACAGTTAATGTTCTTTGTACCAGTTTTGAACTTTTGATTAACAAAATTGGAATTTCTAAAACTTTCACTTTCCTTCCAAATCTGCTTGACAGCAATGCCCTACTAATGTTTTGGTGGTGTTATTATTTTATTTATTTGTATCCCACCTTTATTATTTTTACAAATAATTCAGTCAGTAAACATATCCGCCACACCTTCCTCCTCCTATTTTCCCCACAACAACAATCCTGCAAGGTGGGTTGGGCTTGAGAGAGTGTGAGTGACCCAAAATCACCCAGCCAGCTTTTATGGCTAAGGAGGAACTTCAGCTCCTGCTTTCTACCTTGGTACTTTAACCACTAGACCAAATTAGTCTTTGTTTACTCCTTGGTCAAATTGCCTGGCAAAACTCTTCCAACATTAGTCTTTAATAGCACTGGTGCAACAGTCTTATTATTTTTGTGCAAGTATAACTATCTGGACATAACATAATGATTTTGTACATTTCTCAATCTAATTGCCTTACTCATGTAGCAGATACAGATCTATTGGTGGAGTTATTTGCAGGCTGGTAGAAATAGCATTCAGTTTTGCAGGAGTCATATGTTCCCTTTAAGCAAAATATCCCTGCAATCCTTGACTAAGGATAATTAATCTTCTACAAAAGGAGAGAACTTGTGAAACAACTTTGTCACCTAAGCTCACTTTAGGCTATTGAGGGACATTTTTCTCTTCCTTTCCACACCTCAGTAAATTGGCTCAACTGTGTACTCCAACCATGTTCCATCAAATTCTGTTCTCTGTTACTGCTTAGAGACCTAGGTGTCAATTCGGTGGATCTGTCTGGTAACCATGGATGACTGATTCTTAAGAGAGACTATGCATCTGATACCTTGGGAGGAAAAAAAAATCCAAATCCTCAGAGTGAAGAAAATGGAGAGGGAAAGAGAGAGATGCACACACAGAGAAAACTGTCACTTGCAAGTAAGGAAAGGGAACTGCTGAATGTGCACCTGAATTTTAGCATGGAAGTTTTTGGAGTAGAAAGACTGGGAGAAAATATTTTCCCAATAATTCAAGGACTTTTGAGATTGAAACTCAGATTGTCCTCACTCCACCTCCTTTTTACTTTCAAGTAGTAATTCTGATCAGTAATTTGAGGTTGCTATGGTGTCACTTTAAATAACTCATTCTTTTCTATGGAAAGTTCTTAGCATTGTCTTGAAATAAAAACAGGCCCACATATAAAAGATTATTATTTCAAAGAAATCAAGGCAATTTAGCTGCCTCTTCCAGTGTGGGATTTGAAGCAATAAAGTATGTAGGAGAGGGGTCGTTTTGAAGAAGGATACATAATGATTCCCTAAATCAGACAATTTTACAGAAAGCAATTTATACAAACTTAAAGTAATCAAAATCACTTTTGTTCAGCTGCAAATAAATGGAAGGATTACTTACTCTGCTAGGGTGGCAGAGGCTCACTGCAGGGAAATAATTGTTTTTCCAATCGTTAAAAACTTGAGAGGTCATATACATGTTTTAAAAGGACAATGCATTAAAGAATTTTAACATATACGCATATAATTCACTCTGAGGTACAAAAGACTGAAAATCTAATTTTTTTTCCTCCTACTTTTTGAGTTAGTAGATATTTGGCAGTTTGCTTGGTGATCCAATTATCTTTACATAAAGGTCCTATCTATTCTGAGAATCAGTAGTTGCTGCCTTGTCAAATTTAGCTTTTACATTTTAGAGTTGTAAAAATCATGTAACTCACAAATATGAAAGGATAGGGAGAATTTATTATCTACTAAATATTTTTTTTCTTAAAAATCCGGGCATGACAAAGAATCTTCATGTCTTCTTTTGTTTTTGTTTTTTTTCAATATTTTTATTTTTTATTAATATAAATAGAAAGAGCAACATGTTCAAAATCCATATAAACAGTGTGTTGTCTGGTTACAATTCTTTTGAGTAATATTCATCATAGTAATACTAATAGTATTCTCTAATAATTTTATAATAACAGTGCTTTTCCCCCATACTATTGATACATGTTAATTATTAGTACTAATCAAAATTAATTAAAAATAAGTTACAGTGATCAACCCTAATATTAAAATTAATCTTTCTCTTGTAGTTTTTGAGGTTCTAACTCCTGTTTCTCTTGTTTAACCATCGATAAAACAGATCCCATACCTCAAAATATTCAGTGTGTTCCTTTTCTTTAATTTCAAATGTTAATTTATTCATTTCTGCACATTCTAAAATGTTTATTATTATCTTTTCTTCTATGGGGTTCTCCTTGCCCTTCCAATGTTGTGTGAACACTTTTCTGGCCACTATTGATACATGTATTATTAAATATGTATTCCTTTTACTGTATTTGTCTGGTATGATGCCCAACAGAAACATTTCCAGTTTTAAACCTATTTGTTCCTTTATCATTTTTTCTAGCCAGGTGTGTATTTTAGTCCAATATTTTTTTTGCTTTCAGACATGTCCACCACATGTGGTAATATGACTCCGGGGTTTGAATGCACTTCCATCACTTGGCTGACATATTCTTAAATACTCTAGCTAATCTTGCTAGGGGAAAGTGCCATCTATAAAACATTTTGTATAAGTTTTCTTTATATGCAGTTAACATTGTCAATTTATAGTTTCTGTCCCACAACTTTTGCCATTTGTCCAATTCTACTGGATGTCCAAAATTTTTAGCCTATGCTATCATGGTTTCTTTTACTTGTTCCTCTTCCATTCTAATAGTCAATAAATAATTATAGAATTTTTAAATCAGTTTCTCCTCTAGTCCTATCATAATTTGATCCAATTCTGTTAGTTCTTAATAAAAACCGTATGTTTTAACATCTTTATAATATCTAGATTGTATCTGTACATGCGGCTATCATGTTAAATTTATCCCTTGGCTATTCAATTCCTGTTCGTTTTTCATTTTCCCCTTCTTGTTTAAAATGTCTTTCTATCTTACAATTTTTCCCATATCTATCACATTTGGGTTTATTAATGCCTCCATCATGGAAAGCCAGTAGTATTTTCAGAGACTATTTTTCCTTGATTTTTGCCCATATTGAAAGCAGTAGTAACACTACTAATGTAGTGTGTCTGAAAGTATTTATATGTGTTGTGTTTCTTGTATCATACAAAGGCAAGCTACCCAGTTATAAATTATGTCCCCCCAGTACAAGTAATTGTCTATGTCTCAGAGTTATCTATTCCTTTAGCCAAGTCAGGGCAGCTGCTTGATAATATAATTCCCAATTTGGCAACCCAAAACCTATTGGTAGAGTCTTGCATTAATTCTTGCCTTCCTACCTTGCCATATACATTTGGTTACGATTCTATTTAGTTCCTCAAAATATTTCCTTTCTAGCTTTATTGGTATTGTTTGGAACAGGTATAACAGTTTCGATAGGATATTCATTTTAATGGCGGCTATTCTTCTTAACAGTGATAATTGCTTGCTTTCCACTTTTCCAAATCTATTTTGATTTGTTGTGTTAATTTTAAGTAATTGTCTTCTTTCATGGTTACGCGTCTCACTGATAGGTGAATTCCCAAATAGTTTACTTTTTTTACTATCTGAATGTCTATCTTTTCCATTATTATTTTTTTCTGTTCTTTTGTAAGATTCTTAACTAAGATTTTAGTTTTCTCTTTGTTTATTTTTCAATCCTGCAATGTTACCTTAGTCTTATATTTTCTTTATTAGTTTGGGTCCTGTTTCTTGTGGTTCTTTTATAATGAAAACCAAATCATCTGCAAAGGCTTGTAACTTGTATTCTTCTTTTTGTATCTCCATGCCTTTTATTTCTATATCTTGATGGATGTTTCTATTTAACACTTCCAGAGTCAAAATAAATAGTAGAGGGAATAATGGGCATCTTTGTCTTGTGCCTCTTTTAATATTGATATTCCCAGTTATGTCTCCATTCACAAACACTTTTGCAGTCTGTTTGGTGTATATTACCTTGATCATAGTGATAAATTTCCCCCTCAAATTCCATATATTTTAGCTGCAGTATCATGAATCACCAGTTTACATTGTCAAATGCTTTCTGCGCGTCTAGGAACATCAGGGCCATTTGCTTTTCCAGATGTGCTTCATAAGATTTCAGTGTGTTCAAAATTATTTTCATGTTGTTTTTAATTTGTCTGTTGTTTGTCTCTTGTTGTCAGAAAACCATTCTGGTCTGAGTATATAAATTTGTTCAAGAATCTCTTCAATCTTTCAGCTATTACTGATGTATACATTTTATAGTCCACATTTAGAAGTGAGATGGGTCTATAGTTTTTTGATCTGTTGTAAGTCTGCATCTTCTTCTGGTATGAGGGTGATATTTGCTTCCATCCATGATTTTGGTATTTTAGCTTCTAATAAGACTTCAATCTTCACATCTTTTTAATGCAGTCAATTATTTCATGTTTTTAAAAGTATATCCATTACTATAAGAATTAAGCAGACAGAGAAAATAAAAACACCAATACCAAGCAGCGCTGTTCGATTGGAGCAACACAAAAATCTTTGGCTATCACCATCACACTTGTGAGTTCATCGAAGCCTGACTCTCTACAAGTAATTTCCTCAACAGACACATTGACCTACAACCAGCTGATGAACCACTCAGAATCCAAATCAACAACACAGCCAATCAAAGATAGCACTGACCATCAACCAACCCACAAAAGCACCCCAGCATTTCACCTCCCAATGATCCTGACCTGATATAACCTAAACACAAGACTCATCACAAGACCCTTATTTGACACACCCACACCTGAACCCCTTATAAACGTAAGAACACTGATACTGACATCTCCTAAACTCTGCTGAAGATATTACCTAGCCTGATAATAGTGCCATAGAGCACTGCACACCAGAACAACTAGACACAAGAACAGTTTTTCCCCAAAAGCCATCACTATGCTAAACAAATAATTCCCTCAACACTGTTCAACTATTACAAAGTCTGCACTACTACTACTGTTAATCTTCTCATCACTCCTTATCACCCATCCCCTCCCACTTGTGATTGTAGGACTGTAACTTTTTTGCTTGTATCCTTACGACTGTTTCCTAGTATGATTTGATTGCTGATTGTACCCTATGACTATCATTAAATGTTGTACATTATGATTCTTGATTCTTAATGAACGTATCTTTTATTTATGTATACTGACAGTATTTACACCAAGACAAATTCCTTGTGTGTCCAATCACACTTGGCCAATAAAGTATTCTGTTCTATTCTATTCTATTCTATTCTATTCTATTCTATTCTATTCTATTCTATTCTATTCTATTCTATTCCATTCCATTCCATTCCATTCCATTACGAAATGTTCAGAAACTAACCCACAAGCTCGGAGAACAAACCTTCACCCTCAAAGCAAAAACAGCAAGGAACATGAAAGCATTTATAACAATAGCACTTAGATTTACAGTATATACCACTTTACAGTGCTTTACAGCCCTCTCTAAGCAGTTTAGAGTCAGCATACTGCCACCAATAATTTGGGTCCTCATGCAGTGAATTGTGCTTTACCTTGAGCACTTGATAAACAAGAGAATATAATTTATAGTTTTAATAAATAAATAAAGCTTATTTATTCATAGAGTTATAGCTAGTCAGAGCTGGTGGCCTGGAGTGGATTCTAAGCCCTGTAAAAGTACACACATATATAATGCAGACTAATTGGAATAAACATTCTTAATTTTAGAATTCTTTTCAATGCTGAGATAATTTTCTGGTTTATCCGGTGGTCATTTATAGTTTTAAACTATTTTTGAGTCATGATGGATTTTAGGAGAATTCAGCAGCACCATTAGAATTAAATGTTAATTTCATCTACAAAGCTTGACCTGTAGGTGTCCAATATTTCAAACATCATCAAGCTTGAAAACAGGCATTTCAATCACACTGTAGAATCCCCTTGACTTTTAATACAATTATAGCAATCAAGGTGTGCTGCTGACAAAATTGGTTGCATTTGTTAGACACAATAGAAGATGGGTTTGGATAGAATGGAAAGCTGAGTGTGTACACAAAGAAAAATTAGAATGCTGTTTTCAAAGAGGGGAAACAAGGGAGGGAAATATGAGGACACGTGCTACCAACAATTAATGTCTTTCTGGAAATTTAACAAATATTCATTATTCAACTATCTCTCAAATTTCTTGCAGCTGATTTGCCTAAACAGACCACTACATAGTTCAGATTTTATTTTAAATAACATTTTGTTTCAATTCCGAACAAGAACAGTAACCAAAATACAGTAAGTGAAAATGAAAATCTTAATAGGGATATCCATTTTTCTGGCTTAAGAAAATTATCCCAAATAGTTACGAGACGGTGTTATACCAAAACCAACTAAGTTAGTTAATTAAGGGTGGCTAATTAAATATGGCTACCACCCTTAATTAACTATAAGATAGCAATAGCAATAGCACTTAGACTTATATACCACTTTATAGTGCTTTACAGCTCTCTCTCTCTAAGCAGTTTTTTTTTATAGAGTCAGCCTATTGCCCCCAACAACCTGAGTCCTCATTTTACCAACCTCAGAAGGATGGAACGCTGAGTCAACCTTGAGCCTGGTGGGATTTGAACTGCCAAACTGCAGGCAGCTGATAGTCAGCAGAAGTGGCCTACAGTACAGCACTCTAACCACTTTGCCACCGAGGCTTAAGATGCTTAAATTATAATCCTGTCCATCCATCCATTCATTCAGACATCTTGGAACAAGGTTTACCAAACTCAATGGATCTATATTTAATATATACATACAGTATGAGACTGTTTTGTTAGTTCTACCCAAGACCAGCAGTGTTGTAAAAGCAATAAAGCACAGATACATGGAAAAATATATTCTATAGTCTCCCTCTCTCCCCCCCCCCTCCTTATCTGAAGATGAAGCTTATGGCTGCAGCTGGCTGTAGTTTCATTTTTGCCCAACACCTGCAAAGTAAATTGTTGCTTTGGACAGAGCCAGTCATACCATTAAAGAGACTGAGGAAATTGCCTCCAGCAACGGTAGGGCTTGTTTTTGGCTGTTCCTCAAATACCCCTCACAGAATCCGCTGGAGTGCTGTCTTTTCTAGCTCAGATTAGCATGTTGTTTTCAGATTTAAAATTATTTTTAAATGAGCGTTGTAACTTTTATCCCTCTAGTCTCATAACCGTGACAGTATATAGTTTCGTAGTTGAAAATTACAGGCCAATCTCCTTATGCTGCGTCACCTGTAAAGTCATGGAGACAAATAACCTACTCTCCAATAAACAATTTGGTTTCAGAAAAAACCTATCCTGTAATCTGCAACTCTTACACTGCAAAAACATATGGACGACACAACTCGACCAGGGCAAAGCAATAGACGCAATCTACATAGACTTCTGTAAAGCCTTTGATTCAGTGGTACACGACAAACTACTCCTAAAAATAAAATCCTATGGTATCTCTGGACAACTGAATAACTGGATAGAAGCATTCCTGTCAAACAGACAACAAATGGTCAAAATCGGGAGCGTACTATCAAATCCAGTACCTGTCAATAGTGGTGTTCCCCAAGGCAGTGTTCTAGGACCAACTCTCTTCATACTCTACATAAACGACCTCTGTGATCATATTAAGAGCAATTGCGTTCTCTTCACTGATGATGTAAAGCTGTTCAATACCACAGACAATACTGCTACCCTACAAAAAGATCTTGACTATGTATCAGAGTGGTCAAACAAATGGCAACTTCAAATCTCAACAAATAAATGCTCTGTCTTACATATTGGCAAAAAAAATCAGAAAATAAAATACAAGCTGAATAGTCAAGATCTTGTTGATGACTCAAGCTCTGTAAAGGACCTTGGAATACTCACCTCTAATGATCTAAGTGCTAGAGCCCACTGCAACTACATAGCCAAAAAGGCATTAAGAGTTGTTAACCTAATCCTACGTAGCTTTTTCTCTGGTAATATCACACTACTAACCAGAGCATACAAAACATTTGCTAGACCAATACTCGAATACAGTTCATCAGTCTGGAACCCACACTACGTATCTGATATTAGCACAATTGAGAAAGTCCAGAAATATTTCACAAGAAGAGTTCTCCACTCCTCTACTCGTTGTAGAATACCTTATGCCACCAGACTTGAAATTCTAGAACTTGAAAACCTTGAATTACGCCGTCTTCGGTCTGACTTAAGCATGGTATGTAAAATCATACATTGCAATGTCCTACCTGTCAATGAATACTTCAGCTTCAACCATAACAACACAAGAGCACACAATAGATACAAACTCAAAGTAAACCGCACCAAACTTGATTGCAGGAAATACGACTTCAGCAATAGAGTGGTCAATGTCTGGAATACTCTACCCGACTCTGTAGTTTCTTCCCCAAACCCCAAAAACTTTAACCTTAGACTGTCTACTATTGACCTCACCCCTTTCCTAAGAGGCCTGTAGGGGGCGTGCATAAGCGCACCAACGTGCCTACCGTCCCTGTCCTATTGTTTCTCTTATTCTTTTATTTTTCTTATATGTACCCATTTCATGTATTCACAACTATGTATACATTTATACTTATTATCTTGTAAACAATTGGCAAATCAAATAAATAAATAAATAAATAAATAAATAAATAAATAAATATAATAAGAATGTAAGAACTATTTCTCCAATACTGGTTTTGCTTTGCTTTGCTTGTGTCTTTTTCAGAAAATGGGTTTGCCTACATTTGAAAGGATTGGGTTATAAATTGGGCAATATCTTTATAACTCTCCCACAAATGAACTCAAAGTCATTTAGGACTTTGTTTCAGGACTGTTCCTGATCTGAAAAAAACTATAGATATATCAGTACTGTAAATGGATAACAAAAGGGTGATTCTCCTTTAGCATGGCAACATCTTTGAGCCTCTTACATTGTAGTTTTCAGGAGCTTCTGTAGGGATTACTTAATTTTCTAACATTAAATAAAAAGCAGCTCAGGATGTATGTATGTATGTATGTATGTACTTACATATTTGTAACACATTTGCTGATTTAACAAAAAAATATCCTTCAAAATGTATATTTTGAAATTCATGGGAATCTAAATTTTGTCTAAATTTCAGTTGCCTCTAATGTTTGAAAGACATCAATGACTTGATCTTGAAATGACTTACGCAGTTCACTGTCATAAAAATTTGCAGCTAAACTGGTAAACATACATTTCCTTTTCCCTTTCTATGCTCAAAATTTGAATTGTGCATTACTCATATATGATTTGCTGTAGATAGATAGAAGGTGTCTGAAAGGCATTGTCATTAACTCAGATGACAAATCATATTGCTGGTTATTACAAGAGAATAGAATTTTGGATAGATATCTGCTTTTCACACTAAGCATGTTCTATCCATGTTATCAAAAATACATTTGGCAGCAGAAACAAAAAGGAAGAGAAGAAATAGTAAAACACTGATTTTTCCCTTCCCTTTACTAAGAGTGGAAATAATAACAACAGCTAATCTACAAGATAATAATACATTATTTCCAACAGAGCAAGGAAAAGAAATTCTTTGACAACACCTGGAGTTCAAATTAACTATTTTCCTGAGACACAGAACTGCAGCAGTAATTTATGGTACTTATACATGTTCTAGTGATAATAGCAAAAGCAAATAATATTTCCAAAAGAGTTTGTTGACAGTGTGTGTGTGTGTGTGTGTGTGTGTGTGTGTGTGTGTGTGTGTGTGTATAAACCACCCCCACACACACACTATACAGAAATATATGTGTTTGTATATCTCTGTATGAATGATATGTTCTTAATAAAGGGCAATTTTTAACTGGGTTCAGTCTTCATAATGAAAAATGCCAACCTGTAAAATAACCAGAAGTATTCATTGACTTCAAAGCACAGAAGAGTTTATTACTGCTACTTATACACAGGAATCTAGTGTCAGCATTCCAGAAAACCTCCACTCCAACAAATAACTCTGAGACAGACATCTTCTCAAAAGTTCTGTTTTATTTGGATAGTAAACTGTCATGCCCCTGGTGGAGACTGACTCTGAGGGAGAGGAGGAACAGCCAACAGGGAGTGGAAGTGTGGCTCCAGAGGTGGTGGAGGAGGCTGGGGAAGGGCAGAGGCCGGCTGAGCAGTCAGAGGAGGACCCAGGTCCATCCCCTATCCATCCTAGGGTAGACAGGAGGAGAGGATAGGGGAAAAACGTGGTCTACTCGGGAGGAGAGGGCCTTGATCCTCTTTATGGGTTGCAGGTGTGAGATCTGCCTAAGAGTTTGGACTTGTGTGCTAACAGACACTGGAGACAATTTAGTGTTTTATTCCTAGATGAGGTTTATCTTGGGTGGCGTTCTTCCAATAGACTGTACCTGGTTATCTTCCTGAAATTTGTAATTATTTATCCTGGTCTGTCGTGGAACTTTATTCAGTGCGGTTTGTTTTTGGTTTTTGCTTCATTATCTGCTCTTTGAATTTGAACCGTGTTTCTTTCATTTGGAATGTTATCTTGAAAATAGTTTAATCTTCAACTGTGAACAATTAAACAGTGAAGCCAAGTTGATGGCATTAAAGGACCTTTATTTACGTTTTGATTTTTGTTATGTTTTTGATACACTCCGGGTCATCACAGTAAACTGGCACATCTGGGGAATCCCGAATCTAAAAGTTCTGAGCTTCCTTGCAATAAGTAAAATCTACAAATCCACCCCCTGCACCCATCATCACATCACATGCCCCAATCACCATCTGTCCCAACTTGAGATTTCCCCTCACCTATGTGCAGAATAACATGACCTTGACTTAGAAAAAGAATGCTATTATGTCTAACCACATACACTCCAAGAAACTCCCCCTTCCTATTTTCCCAGGCTCAAGAATGTGGCAGTGTGGAATCATCTGGTCTCAATATGGCTTCCAAAGCTGACATATAGTCAACTGATGGTCAAGGCTAAATTGGCGCTAAATAAAGGTAAACAGAATTCACTGGAAGCTGGACCTGCGCCTCTTGTAATGACTCTAAACTGATGTCACATTTAAGTCGACTTGCAGTTCAGCTTGTTCTTCTCATACACAACCTTATCCATGGGATTAAACTAAAGGTATGTAAGTCATGTTGTTAATTTATTCAAAGATTTAAAAAATTAAGGTGAGATACACCTCACATGCATCTGCTGGGATTCATTGTATAAATAGGGCACAGTATCCTCCCCTCAGTGTGACTGTGGGACCCCACATCGAACTGTAGATTACATCATGACTTGCTATAAGCTGAGGGCATATACTGGCTCAGTTTCTGATTTTTTTTTCAAATAAACAATACTGCAGTTGAATAGATGGCCTAGACCATGGGTGTCAAACTTGTGGCGTCATGTTGCAGTCATGTGACATTTCATGATGTTTTCCCCTTTGTGGAGCTGGGATGGACGTGGCCTGTGATGCATCTGGCCCATGGCTGCCAGTTTCACACATCTGGCCTAGACTTTGAGATTTGAATATAGATCCTTTTAACATTCATATTTTGTTGGTTTTTTTCCAAATCTAGGTGAAATGTTAATATATATTGCAATATTCCATGTATGATATACCATATGGTAAAAAAAAATCAAGGTGAGATATGTTCAGGAAATGAAAAATGTATCTACTAAAGAACAAGAAATTCAAACCAAATTAATCCCCTGTGGAAAATTTCACTTAAGTGTTCCAAGTTAGCGGTGTTCCAATGGAACAACAGAGCTAGAATGTTCTGTATCCAAAAGAACAACGCTTGAGATGTTTCTAATACTCTAGTCCAGGGGTGGGCAAACTATGGCCCGCGGGCCACATCCGGCCCGTTGGTCTTTTTAATCCGGCCCACCGAAGATTGGTACAGAATTAAGGTTTGATGTGAATGATTGAATGATTGCATTCATTTGATTTTGACTTGTAATGACAGGTGGCGCATTAGGCGCAGTGACTTGATTTTGCGGAAATTTTGCAGTTTTTTATATGTATCGTATCTTGTGCTGACCCGGCCCGTCTGTCAAATTTTAAAAGTCAATGAGGCCCCCGAGCCAAAAAGTTTGCCCACCCCTGCTCTAGTCAGAGAATATTCTAGCCTTGTTTTTCATCAAAAGAAAGACAGCTAACAGTTCCTGATGAAAAGCACCAGTCAGTCAATTTAAAAAAATTCATTCAATCCATCTGTCTCTCTATCCCTTCCCAACATTCTGGCTTTTTTCTTTTCTTTGTCATGTAGCAGTGTTAACAGGTGGAAAAGTGAAATTGAGGCCTTGTATTCTTTTTAAAAGAACAGGCTAATTTATTTCAATTACATGATACCAGGCAGGGTAGGATAACCTGCCTTGAAGGTCAAACAGAAAAATGAAAGCCAGTCCATGCACGGTTATATTTTTTATCTTTTTATACTGTAGGTTGCCTAAGTCTTGTAACAGTCAGATTTAGCATGATTTATTTGGAGGGTTGAGGTCAGGGAGTGCTGGGCTTTATCTGGCTGCCCAAAAGCAAAAAGAGTGCAATTTCTATTTTCTGGAATGAAAACAAGCAAAAGAAAGAAGCAAAAGAAAATTCCTGCTCATAGGAAACCTGTCCAACCCTCCTGCCTGCTTCCTTCAGCATATCTTAATATGCTCAGCAACCCAGAACAGAACAGAGTATGTACCTTTGCTCAGCAAACAGAGTAGAGTAGAGTAGAGTAGAGTAGAGTAGAGTAGAGTAGAGTAGAACAGCTTTATTGGCCAAATGTGATTGGACACACAAAAAAATTGTCTCCGGTGCATAACTCTATAGCAGCGTTCAGACATGGGAAGTTGAAACAGTTTATGTCTAGGATGTGAGAGGTCTGTAGTTATGTTACTAACTACATGCTAGTAAGGCTCTTTTTACATGTAAAACAAAGGGACAAGAAGAACTATAGAACATGTCACAACCAGTGGTGGAATTCATTTTTTTTTACTACTGGTTCTGTGGGCGTGGCTTATTTGGTGGGAGTGGCTTGTGGTCATGTGACTGGGTGGGTGTGGCTTACTGGTCATGTGACTGTGTGGGCATGGCTTGGTGGGCATGTGACTGGGTGGGTGTGGCCAACTCAATGTCACTCACATCAAGGGATTCCTCACCTGGCCCCTCCCCTCCCAGCCATTCCTTGTCACCCAGCCTCAACTTATCTATAGTTCTGTAAAAATGTTGTTCACCTTTTTTGACTTTATTATCTGCATACTATAGATGTACTTTCATGGACCACTGAAAGGAGGAAATGGCTCACATGCTTTACTCAAGAGTGTGATAGGCAACAGGCTTTTAAGGGGCTGCCACAAAGAAAGGGGGACAATGTACAGTATTTTCCAAAGAAGCAGAATGCAAACAAGAAGCAATGGAGGGAAACTGAACAGAGAGAAGCAACCTAAAACTAAGGAGAAACTTTCTGACAGTGAGAACAATTAACCAGTGGAACTGCCTGTCTCCAGAAGTTCTGGGTGCTCAATCATTGGAAGTTTTCAAGAAAAGACTGGACAGCCATTTCTCTGAAATGGTATAGGATTCACCCCAAGGTCCTTTCCAAGTGTTATTCTGACACCTTTCCCAGGATTTCTCCTCAGAGTTTGGCATCCTCAGTTTTCTTGCCTGAGCTGGGGGTTGGACTAGAAGACCTCCAAGGTCCCTTTCAACTCTTGTTAAACACATGTATATTTTATGCTCTGGACTATTGACATTGAATGCATGTAAACCCTGAAAAATATGTGGTAGCCCTGGGCAAAAGAAAGGCAGAAAAATCACTCTAGGTGAAGGGACAGTGTAAAATATTAACACATGATAAATAATGGAACAATTAAAAATAATAGCACAGAGTTTTATCTCTTTCTCTTCCTATTTTTTTCTTTCTTTCTCTTCCTTCCTTCCTTCCTTCCTTCCTTCCTTCCTTCCTTCCTTCCTTCCTTCCTTCCTTCCTTCCTTCCTCTCTCTCTCTCTCTCTCTCTCTCTCTCTCTCTCTCTCTCTCTCTCTCTCACACACACACACACACACACACACAGCACTTAATAGAGAAGCATTTTGGATGCAGCTCCTTTAAATTTCTCCAAGGCTTGAGTGGATTCCCCCACCCCCTCTGTCAGACCGCACTCCTTCTCACTCCAGCACTTTAACTCACAAGGGGAAAGCGATACTTGCAGCATCCATGGGGAAACCTTGGAGAAGTTTTTAAAAGACCTGCTTCCAAAATGCATTTCTTTTACGTTGCAAAAGTGCTCCAGGGCTCTCGATTCATCCCCACTCCCTCTGTCAGACCACACACTTTCTCACTCCAGGCACTTTACTCACACGGGGAAAGCGATAGTTGCAGCATCCATGCCTTTCTTCCTTTCCCCCGGGGAGAAAGAGGACATGAGGAATGGAAAGCCAGGAGACTGATCGCAAGTGAGCGACCAGGCGACAGGGTTGGGAGCGTGGCCAGCCAGGGGTTGCCACCAGTTCGGCGACCCATGCCAAATAACCACTACCGGTTCACCTGAGTAGGTGCGAACCGGTTGAATACCATCTCTGGTCACAACCTATCCTCAGTCTAGCATCTTTTCACCCTATACTATGTTCTCAAGTCTACCCAAACAGGATACAGGAAAGCAATGAATAAGATAAACTCATTTTGCCAAATTCATTCACTCAATGTGCTTTTCAAATGTACTCAAAACCAAAAGTATCCGAACAGTCAGTGTATCACCAGCCAGATAAACTAATACAGAGAACACTGAAAAAAAACAGAGACAACCCAAACGTAACTAAGTCGAAGAGAGTCTATGTATACATTTTATGCATTATCTTTTGTCTTGGTAAAGGTAAAGATTTACTTGAATGTGCCATGTGTATGTGTAGATCCTTGAACGCAAGAGGCCAGTCACATCAGTACTTGAAACTCCATCTCTTTGTACTCAACATCAGGACATGGCCAAAGAATTTTAAAGCATAGCAGTACATGTTCATGTATATTCATATACTCCTCCAATTCCCGCCCCCCCACTCCTTTTGAAGAACTGAAGAAGCCTCTTGGATGAGAAAAGAAATGTTTAAAAAAAACTAAGGAAGCCCAATTGTCTTTTGGAAAAAGCACCTTTGTTATGCCCCCGCCCCCCCCCATCGGAGTCTGAATCTGCGGGGGAAGATGAGTTGGAACAAGAAATGCCAGACATGGAGAAGGCGGCTCCCTTGGCCTTGGAAGAAACTGGGGATGGCCAGAGTCAGTCCAGGCAAGGTTTTTCCGAAGTAGTAAGACCTGCAGGCAGGGAGGAACAGAGGCAGGAGGAACAGGAGGGACAGAGCTCAGGTGAGGACCCTGCTGATCCAAGGGCTCGGCGAGTGGAGAGGAGGCGTAATCAGCGCAGACGGAGCAGTCTATGCGCGATGAGATTGCCCCGCCCATCTTCACAAGGCACTCCTGGGGAATGAGACTAAAGGAGAAGTTGTGGGGAGGGGCAACAAACACTGAATTTCTGAAGTGTGTGTGCCAACGTTTGAACTGGCCAAGAGTCCTTGTACTTCTGTGGGCGTTCTGGACTAATTACCTGGATCTTTAGTTCCTTGAACTCCTTGATTTGCCAAATACCTTTGAATGTATTGCTCAGCAGCCTTGGTGCAGACAGCCCTGGGGTGGACTAATTGCAGCCAGAAGCTGCTTGAGGTTTGTGTGGGGTTTTGTTATCATTCTGATTGAGACTTGCCAGAAACGTGGGAGCATTTGGGGAACTTTAGAGCAATAAAGGGGCAGTTTGAACTGCCAGCTGTTTATGCGATTCTTTCTACTGTGCCCTGGGTCATCTGTGCCCTGGGATTTGTACTGTGCCCTGGAATTGGCTTAGAGCAGGGGTGTCAAACTCAATTTCACTGAGGGCCATAGCTGACTGGCTGAGCGTGGCCGACTGGGTGGGCGTGGCCAGCTTGATGCTACTCCCCAAACTGCTGCCATGTTTCATCTTTGCACCAAGTAGACCAGGCCGAAACCATGCTGGCTTGATTTTTCCTCTTTGCACCATGTAGACCAGGCCAAAGCCACACTGGCCTGATCTTTCCTCTCTGCTTTGGGTAGACCGGGCTGAAGCAATGCGGCTGGACTGGGATGGCCCTGTGGGCCAGATCCGACCACATTGTAGGCAGGATCTGGCCCACGGGCCTTGAGTTTGACACCCCTGGCTTAGACTTGGCCCCTCATCATCTGCCATTTTGACATGGAACTTCTCTCCATCAATACTGAATATATGAGCTCCTTATCCCAGCTAGATTCCCTATCATGGAGTTCTCAGGCAAAATAGATGCTGCATTTTTATTTGGTCAGGGTTTTCCCCCTACTGATTTCACCTAAACATCCAACACAGAACAAAATCAAGCATTATCAAAGCTATTTCCTGGAAGACATATACCTGGTAATTTGATTACTACTACTCTTGCTGGGTTTGTGCTTTGAAGTATTGTGGTTTCATTAAGCATTTTTTTCCTACACATCTGTGAAGCAAGGCATATCTTTTTTTCAGAAATGTTTTCTTCACGTACATGATGCTTACCTTTGATTAATGTTTTTATAAGGGTTGGCTAAAGAAACCATATAAAAGTAAATATAACATTCTAGACATGCATTATTCATGATTTAAGATAAGCCTATACTAATTTTCTATAGTATTTTTATATCAAATTGGGGCAAAATAAAATACAAATACAAATCACATATATGTTCATATGTTCTGAAGTCACCAAACATGTTGTCGCTAGCGAAGGACTAATGAAAAAATAGCAAATTCTTTTCCCTTCTGCCATTCTTTGAAATGTATTCTATACTGTAAGTACTGATTCCTTAGATAATACTGATTGTACAAACTTATTTTAACAGCTGTTCTGATGTAATCTGCATGACTGCAAGGCTGAATTTCTTACAGCACTTCCAATTCAGCATCCCTCAAGGAAAGCAGCCATTATAACCCAGATTGGATCTATTCTTTCAGTATTAAAAATGGTCTGAAGTAGACTTACAACAAAAATCTGTCATGCACTTTGATATTACAGTGCCATAAAGTATCAAGTTTGTGTAAGTTAGAACAGAGACTTGGGAAAGTTGTGTAAAAACTCCATGGAACTGGCTGCACTTTAAAAAAAACCTAATAAATTGCATTTACTGTATATTGTGGGAGCTAATGTAAATACTTTTCTTCAGCAATCTAAAAAATTACTCTTTTAGACGTGGGCTTCACCAAATAAGCAATAGTGGACAAATAGGCATCAATATAAACCTGACTATTTACTTTGCAATAAAAGTTGGAGGAACTCTGTTGCATCCAACAAATTAAGATCTAATACTGACAGAGGCATAGATCATGAACTTATTGTTAATTTCTAACTTAAGAAAGAAGAAAGCACACAGTATTATAAGAAGTCAGCAAAGCAGTTATTGACAGACAGAACTGGCAGATGAAGGAGTAAAACATCAGAAGATGTCATTTTATCGGGTCATAAAAAGTTGGAAGTGACTGAACAATAAAACAGACTATTGTGTAGAAAGAATATATTACGGGAGGTAGTTTAATTTTTAACAAGTTTAACAGGGTATTGGCTAGATATATAAATTGTGGAGTAAACCAGTTGATTTTTTAAAATCTAGATATAAAAAAGTAGAGGAAAGGAACATTTAAAAAATAAAACCATCTGCTTTATAATGTAACGGAATAAAATAATAAATAAGTATTGCACTTTCACGGAGCTAATCCAAGTATCTCTGTCCAAATATTATTGCTGCAGCCAGCAGCAGTTTCATCTATGCTACTAAATCAAATCAAAGTATTTTATTACTATCATAGATGTGATCTATAACCCCAAGGGTCTACTGACATAGGTGAGGAATTACAAGAAGGCATTAAATTTGAGACTGGCTCTAGCACATGCAAAAAAGTGACTTCTAATCCATGAATTTGAAATTATTGTAGTCGAATTTATGTCAAACTTTTGGACGTTACTCTTCTCATTGTTCATTTAGACCAGTATACTCAAGTTTACCTTAGCTTTTAGCTAGACCTAAATCTCCACAATTCACATATGGTAAGAAGTATATCAGAGTTGAGGCAGTGTAAGAGAATTGTGCAGATGTGCACCTTCCAGATGAAGGCAAAAACTCACAATGCGTGCCCAAGGACCTACTTGATTATACATATCTTGGGTTCTAGTCTCCATACTTAGACTTACTTTTTTTCTCCGTTTTCTTCTTTATATTTTTTACTTCATATATACGACAATGACAAGATACTTCTAAAATGGGCATCTTCTGTTCACATGTGATATAATAGTAGTACAATCTTTGCTATCCTTTATGTTGTTTTCAGAACAGGCATACACGCTAAATCAACTACATTTTAAGATTTAAGAAACTGATTTTCCTCTAGCATGCCAATCATAGTTATATCTATATGTCTAATATTGTAAGAATTGGATAGAGGTTTCTATGGAAACTTGGAGACAGAGAAAGGGAAAGAATTTGTTTATAGTATGTAAAAAAATATGCTCAAAAATCCAGAGGAATATACATTAAACTTAGACCAATTTCTAACTTTAAATCATGGCTATGGGGAATTTTAATTTACTGTCAATTTTAAACAGTAAGATCCCCACCTGGTTTGCTACTTTGGTAGCTTTATTTAAAGAGCAACATACCTGCAGACATGCCGGTGCTCTGCCTTGAGGCTTATTCACATCAACATCTACCAGCTGCCATCCTCCTGTGGCATCTTCATGAAACATCTGGAGGGGGAAACACTTGTCAGAATCTATTTATGCACTCAGATCTACAAACAAAATGGGTGACATTTATTTTGTGACCATCCTTTTCTCTGCATTGCATTCTTTTCTTTTCAGAAATCTCTTGTTATTGCAGAGAATGCAGCGCAGACTCCATTGATTTAATACTTTATTATTCCGCCGCCTTTGTCCTTGAATGGTCACTGATTTTGAGGTACAGGTTTTATAGTCGGTGCTGAACATGTGACGTAGAAACAGGAACCAGTTCAATTTCTTGCACAAAAAATTATTCTAGGCAGAAAACTATACACAATGCATATAATATCCACGCCTGGCAACAGAACACAGATTATTACAGAATACTAAAAATGTTTATTTTTTTCAGTAACATACTGCAATGAAACATAGAGTGACTAAGAAACAATGTCATGGCTTTAAATAAGCCATGTTTCCTTGCTTATTCTCCTCTCCAGGATGATACTAAGGTGCCTAAATAACATCTTTTTCCTTCTCTAATTTGTTTCCCCTCATAGGCCTTAAAACTAACTATTCTGTTGGAAAAGGGCCAGAATGAGAAGGAGGCACACTGTCTCAGGCCTTTTTCATCACCACTTGCTATTATCATCACTTACTCCATGGGAAGGATCCTAGAAGTTTGTTGCTTTTGAAATAATCTAATATTTTTATTTATCAATCAATAAATCAACCGATAAAAGATTTGTAAGGCTGCCCATCTAAAAACACAACTCTGCGTGGCTCAAATATTGATATTGCTTGTAAGGCTTGTTAGCCTGAGAGGGGAGTAGAAATAATTCAAACAAACAAACAAATAAATCTATATAAATGTTAAGGATTATCCACTGAATTATGAATATTAGTTACTGTATGATAACTAACCATGACAAGATAAATTACACACTGAAATTAATTAGAAAAATGTATAGGGTAGAAACATGACATAATGTTTGAAACAAAATTTACATGATAAAATATAGTCTATACAATATGTGAAAATCAATTAGTAGGAAAGATATGATATGAAAATGATTATAAGCTGCCCACAAACCCACAAAAGCACTACCAAAAAAGCAGAACAAAACCACCCCATCCCCCCAAATCCAACTTTGGTGAAAACCAAAAGATACCTCACTAAGAAAGAAAGATAATTTACAGAGTTAACAGCAAGATTGCAGCCGGCACTGCATTGGACAAACAGGATATGAATTACAGCAAGGATGAAGGTACACAGAACTGTAATAAAGAACAAACACCAAAAATACCCTTTAACTATTTACCCTCTCAAAATGAACCACACACATTTGAGTGGGAAAATAGAAGAAAAATTGACCAGATGATTTGTAGAAGAGCCAGATAACTGAATGAGGTTTCAAACCCATTCGTTACTAATACTGATGATGTTACCTAGTTGGTAATGAAACAGCTGCAAGAAAACAACCAGGCTCAGAGAACACCAAGAATCCCTCAATTCAACCCTGAGCTACAAATATTATCCTTTATTGGAGCCACATAATTCTGAAAGTGCCAACAAGAGAACAAGTCATGATTTATCACCAAGGTATGTAATCCAAACCATTCACAACACAATCAGGACAGAATTAACATTAGGTCAGATCACACACTATCCAAGAAGCATCAAATCATCAACCAAACCCACAGAAATTAAATGCTGCACCATTATAAATAAGCAAGGCAAGCCATTTCTGGACTGTGTAACAATTACAATGTTTACCACAATAGGCAATAAACATTTAGCCACGTTTACCTGAGTAGTTGCGGTTGAAGTTGTACTGCTTCTGGATCCCCACATCTGTTGAAACTGCACACGGATTTCAGCAAATGTTTCAATAATGACAGCAATAAATACATTCTATAAAAGAAAGAACATATATGTAAGGAGGCAGACAAAGACTATTTTCAAAGCCTACTTAATTGGACTCATCCCACAACAGCACTCAACAAGGCCATTACTCAAGGTGCCTAGGAGTGGTTTTAAATAATAAATAATATTTATTGTGCTACTCGCTATTCTGCTTCCTCCATCGCCCCTCACTTTTTGGTAGCAAGACAGCATATTTTATTTATTTTCAATATAACAATACATTGTTTTCTACTGGAATGAAGATGAAAAATATGAATAGCATCAGCTCAAGAAAGGAAAATAATATTAAGCATGGCGAAAAATCAAACCCAAGAAGAGGCACTGAAAGAGGTCAGAACATTAGAAAAATAATAGAAGTTCTAGAAAAATTAAAAAGGAAGGAAGGAAGGAAGGAAGGAAGGAAGGAAGGAAGGAAGGAAGGAAGGAAGGAAGGAAGGAAGGAAGGAAGGAAGGAAGGAAAGGCTGCTGGATGAAGTACAAATGAGTGAGATACAGACTTTCTTATGTTCTAATGAATATCATTGGGAAAGTGAAGAGCTCTCTTGCTTGGAAGTTGGGGAACAACTGGAAGCAAGATGAGTACAGGCCAACAATAGCCTTTGTCTACCTTTCAATAACTGTGCTTGATTTGGTTAAAACTTTGGTTGATTGAAATTTCTGACCAATTAATTACTGCTAATAGTGTTATTTGGTTTATTTTGATCTGTTTTATTGGAGTGCTGTACACCACCCAGAGTCACTTCCCATCAAATGGGTGGCTATATAAACAAACAAACATCTATAATATAAACAAATTAGAGTAAAATGGATGAGTTAATATTCTCCCTTGAAAAATAGTTGATATCTTCTCAGGAATTCCTTTTTTGTAGAGTAGCTAAAGGTTGGGAAGCTCAGAAAGAAAACTCAAATGAAAAGAATTAAAAACTTTATTGCTGTAATAATAAATTGGGCTGAGGAAATGTAATTGCTAAAGAGAATGAAAAGACAGAGCAGTCTACAATAAAACATGGAGAAAAATTTGCCCCAAGTGATTTTCTGCTTCAGAGCAGGCATTTCGTTTTCTCAGATGGGTTTGCAATTACCTAAATATAGTGCTAACTCTGGCACGCTACAACCTAGTTGATAGTTAAAAATGAGATGCACAAGGCAAGATGGTACAAAGGATGAGTAACAATGTGGCCTCTTATCCAGCTTACACTGACAGGTTTATGATAGTGGCTTGAAAGTTATCGCTTGGCTTTACAGTTCCCATGAATATAAGAGAGTTGTACAGGATTTTAAATGCTCCACTTTGCTGTTGATGATTATCAGAATAAAAGAATTTCTTAGGAGATTTCAAATGGTCTCTCTGTCTGGGTTTTTGGTGAAGAACATATTCATCCCCTGTTGAAGCTTGGGAAGAAAATTATGGCTTATGTGAGAGAATATGTCTAGTCTCAGATAAGATGCTGCATATGTCATTCACAAGGTCAATTGCTAATACAGTTAATCCTCCCAAGGATGATTGGGAAGAGAGGAGAGGGAAAAGCTGAAGGAAATAGAAGCAGAAAATGACACAGAAGAAGTAGGTGGTACCTACTTCTTCTCCATCATTTTAAAATTATTTCCCAAGTTGAAAAAAATTCTCCAAAGACTTAAAGTATTAAAAGCAATTTTAATAGCAGGTACAACAGTTATCGATTAAAAAGAAGGAAAGAAAGGAAAGAAAAGCAAAGAGGAAAATAAATAATGAAGATCCTTTTGAAATGTAAGAATACAGAGACTAGGTAGGGTTGGTTTAAGAACTGAATAATTCAACAGAACTTAATAAGAAACTGGAATGAGGCCAGTTGGACAAGTACAAGTCTAAGAACAGATTTTTTTTTTGATTAATTTGAGTTTTCAGCACCATTACCTGACATTCCAATCAGTCCACCTTGAATGATAAGCAGTGCATCAATGATAGCAGCATCTTCAGTGATAACAAAAATTAAGTGCTGGAAAACATATAACTAGCTTGGTTGTTTTCTTGCAGATGTTTCATTACTGAAACTAGGTAACATCATCAGTGATAATAAGGGTTTGTCCTCAATTTATATGGGAGTAGGCTTGGAGATTCTTTGGTTGGGCTGTTTGTTGTTAGCTTGTTTGGCAGTTCCTTGGTTGGGGTAACTTATTTAGCTGTGGTGCTGAAGAAAACTCCTGCGTATTCCTTGGGTAGCAAAGTTGACTAACAAGCAGGTACTGAAGAGCATAACACAAAACATATCACTGGCAAGCAAAATCACAAAACTGTGTCTCATTTACTTTGGCCATGTCATGCGGGAGAATTCACAGGAGAAAGCAATTATGTTTGGAAGAGTTAGCAGTAAAAGGAAACCAGGCCACCAAAGAACACGGTGGCTGGATACCATTAAAGTTGACACGAACTAGTCAGAGCATTGAAAAACTACAAGAAATAGGGAAAGATTGGAAGATGTGGAGAGATCTGGCCTACAGAATCACCAAGGGTTATTACTCTGATAGTGAAGCACTTGCTTGGTGTGGGTGGTTTTTCGGTACATGTTCTGACCCAGCCTTTTACCTCTTGTGAATTAATTGCATTCACCCACCAAAAAGTCCAGGCAATAGTCCTTCAAAGAGTTAATGGCAGCAACAGATCTCATCAGTTCCTTGCAATAATTGCAAGGCCGTGAGCTCCCAACCAAAAGGCTGCAAATTAAGTTCTAGCAAGCAGTCTCTGTGGCACGAAACACAATGGCAAAATCTTCAGAAAGACGAACTGTTGTCTCCTACAACAACCATTCCCCTTTCCTTCTATTTATTTCCCAGCCAGGGAGGGCCCATTCAGTGTCAATGTGTGCTTTGCTTCCCGAGTCGACTCCTTGCTCTCCGTTGTTCCCCTCTCCTAACAGCTCTGCACATACATGCATCTGGAACAAGCCCCACCTGTTCTTCCTTCTCACTCATATCAGCCTCCAAAGGCAACTGCCTCTCCGGTGGCTGGGAAATGTTGGACAGCCCTGGCTCTATCTCTGTGTCCAACACAGAGCATCCATCAGAGCCTCCTCCAGATTCCAGAACTGGCCCAAGTTCCTCCCCAACCTCCTCATCATCCGAGTCTACCGCCAGCTCTGCTGGCAGCTGGCAGGCCACAACAGTACACTTGTGTTTCCAGTTTGCCATCATGGTCTCTGCTGATCAGAATGTCCAGGAAGGATAATGAGCTGTTGTTTTTTCTTCTCTAGTATGCTGGATTCCTTTGAAGATGTTGTTGATGGTTTTGTGGGTGTTTTCTAATTGGTCCTTTTTTATTATGATGAAGGTGTCATCTACATATCTGATTCATATTTTGGGTTGTATTTGTGGAAGTGCTATGGCTTCCAGACCTTGCATAATGACCTCCGCTATAAGTCCTGAAAGAGATGACCCCATAGGTGTACCTTTAATTTGTTGGTAAGATTGTACACCAAATTGGAAGTATGTGGTTTGATGAAATCCACAATCCTGCGTGTTTCAATCTTCATGTATTTGGTTAAGTCATCTGTGCTATGGAACAATTTGGTCATTAATTCTTTGGCTAGTTCCAGATCTATGGTGATAAAAAGGGCCATGATATCAAATGAGATGATGATTTTGTCCTCTCTATAGCCATGTCTCTGAATGTTTGAAGGCACTGTAGTGGGGAGTTAATGGCGTGTTTGCGTCCACTTCTGAGGTGCCCAACATTTTTTGTTAATTCTTTTGCAATGTTGTAAGTAGAGGTCCCCGGTAATGATACAATTGGACGGAGAGCTTTGTTAGATTTGTGTATTTTGGGGCATCCATATACATGCAACCTAGTGTTGTGTGCCTAATTATGAAGCAGATGTATTCCTCTTGCATGATTTTTGGATGTTGAGAAATTGAATTATATAGTGTTTTGATTAGCTATTTTATGGTTAATAGGTATATGAATAGATATTATGTAAAATATTACTCTGCGGAACTAATGGTTTGGTTAGGGGCCAAAATAAGTATAATAGTTTATATAATTGTTTCTGTAAAATTCTCCATTCAGTAGAGGTTATTTCTTAGTCTTTGTACATTTAGAATCATTTGATTATCACCTTCATATTAAAGTCTACCAATTCCAAATCATCCCTATGAAAAGATATTACCACTTGGATAAAATAGCAGACTATCTTGCCAACAGAACATTTCCAGTGTTTCTCTGGTCTCTTTAAAGTGTCTTCTCCCTCTTTATAATAAGATAATTCAGGAATTACAGTAGTATTTAAGCTTAGGCAAACACTGGCAACCAACACTTGCATTGGTATCATTCCAAAAGGTAGTTTGACTTTGAATGAGCCAGAACAGGGGGAAAAATGACAGTTACAAAGCTTAGAAAGTGAAAGCAAGGAAAATGACAGCATGGAATATTCTCAGATTAAAAAGGCAGTTTGAACAACTGCTTCAGTGTAGGAGAAAAGATGCTGTAGCATATGTTAGCCAGGCAGCCAGGGTAAAGAACTCAAGTGCAGTCCTTCTACAATATGGCCGTGTGCCAAATATATATCTGTATTTCACCAGACCATTGAAATACTGTATATTCTACTGAAATTCTGGAGATTGTAGAAATTCTGAAAGCCTTGAGCTAAATATAGAAAGTTTGCCAAAGACAATGCATTTCAGCAGTGATGGCAATTGAAGTAAACAATTTGATTTTCCAGTTCAGACCTGGGAACATTCCTGGAATACATTTAAACATATTACCCTTCTGGACCATTAACATTCTTCCAATGACGGCCTAGTACAGGGATCCCCAACCCCTGGTCCATGGACCGGCACCAGCTAAGGGCATGCCAGAAATTGCGCTGCGCAAAGAAGTGAAGCCCCATCCATGGGATGCAGGCAGCATGCGAAACCACACCCCCTCCAGTCCGCGGAAAACCTCTCTGCATGGAACCCGTCCCTGGTGCCCAAAAGGTTGGGGGCCACTGGCCTAGTGTAATAAGTACAATTGCTAATAGTACCAATATACTTTTGAGAGGGTCTGTTTTATAAACAAGGCATTATCTTAGCTTTCAGGATAATAACTGTCTCAAAATAATGTATACAATTCATCAACGTTCTCCCTCCATAAACTTTAGTAGTGCGACCAATACACACACACTGTATTCATGCCGCAGCATCTTTTATGTCATTATTCAGGTTGCTTTCTAATCTGCATCTCTCTTCTGTTTCCCCTTATTAACATTTTTATAAGGTTCTTGTTTATGTACCTTAACAAGCCAGGCAAGGAAGAAAATTAAGGTGATGAAATAGAAATAAGAGCGCCATCGGGGAAAACTGTCAATTGCTCGGTACATCAGAAAGACCCAACCTTCTTGAGATGCAGCTTCATAAACAGTAAATATGCTTGTTCCTGTAAATGGTAAAAGGAAAAAAAAAAGTTCTATACAAATTAAATGAATCATTTAAAAACAAGCATCATGTTCTCTTAACATCATTTGCCTATCTATGAAACACATTTCTGTGCTCCAGAAAAGCAAATGCATTTTCCCTCTATAATTCTTTTGGTAAGCTTTCATCTGATGTGCAAGAACAATTGTCACTATGTGATTTTATGGATATATATTAAAGTATCTGCAGGTGAATTAAAAATGCTTATTTATACTCATTTGCCTTTTTCTACAATTTGGGCATTTAAGCATGACTCGTAGTAATAATAATAAATTATTAGAAACAGATAATATAATAATAATAAAATAAATAAAATAAAAAAGTAAAAAAAAATTCCCCAGAATCAGCTAGAAAAAATAACAATGTTGTGATTTGCAAATTGAAGTTGAGTGATTACGGAGGTTGTACCAATAATTATAGGAGCCCTTGGAGCAATACCCAAAGGGCTTCCCAAATACATGGAAATTTTGAATTTATTAGACCTGAATATCCTGACTTGGCAAAAAAAATCCACCCTATTTGGAACTGCCTGTATACTCAGATGTTACCTTAATAGCTGTTAGGTCCTTAGTTAGAACTTGAACTCTTACATTTTTACCAGTCCCAGACTGTGAATCAAATTGAAGATTAAAACAACAACAACAACAACAACAACAACAACAATTGTTCTTTGTGTCCCTCCTGCTTTGCTTGCATTCCCAAAGAAAACACCAATTCTGACATTCTAAAATTAAGGAAGTTATTAAGTTTTATACAATGTATGAAAAGTTTTATCTGCAAGGATATGGAAATGCATTCCATTTTTTTCAGTATTTTTTTAAAACTATCCAGTCCAATTTAGATAACTAATATTGCCTGGTGATTTTTCATCCAAGTATTAACCAGGCCTGATTCTTCTGAGTGTTTCAAAACTAGTCAAATATGGCTAAGTGCAGCTGTCTAGCTGGGCACAATTAACCTGACACTTTTTGTTTTGCTGCCGCAAAGGTTTAATGACTATTTATTTTATTTCTCATTTTGTAAAAAAAAACAAGAGCTAATATTTTTACTTTAATAACATCATAACTGCATTGTATATTGATTCAGAATATTTCACAGAATAATGTGGATTTCTTCAATAGTTCTATATATAAGGCAAAGGAGTTCTGTGATTCAAAGTGGATGGGAAGCAACCGAAAAAGGCAAATCCAATGTTATCTTGCTTTCTCTGTACCAAGGTGTCAAACTGGCGGCCTGCGGGCCAGTTGCATCATGCGCAGGCCACGCCCACCCCAGCTCCATGAAGGGGGGAAATGTTGCAATACATCACATGATGGCAACGTGATGCTGCAATTAAACCAATGCCTCTTTGATTTGCCATATAGTTAAGTTGCATCTTATTCTTTCAGTAATGAATTCAAGTATACAGTTGAAATGCACTCATTTTATCTTCCCAGTTTTTCTACAATAGCAATAGCACTTAGACTTATATACCACTTCACAGTGCTTTACAGCCTTCTCTAAGCGGTTTACAGAGTCAGCAGTATTGCCCCCAACAATCTGGGTCCTCATTTTACTGACCTCAGAAGGAGGGAAGGCTGAGTCACCCTTGAGCTGGTGAGATTCGAACTGCCAAACTTTTGGCAGCCGGCAATCAGCAGAAGTAGCCTGCAGTTCTGCATTCTAACCACTGCACCACCACAACTGAAACAGTATGATTCAGCCTTAGCTGTAGAGCTTTCTTTCATTTCTTTATTTATCACATTTCTACACTGCCCATCTCAGCTAAGAAACTGTGAAGTTTACAATAAAAAGATAAAAAGTATTACAAAAGTTTAAATACAACCAATGTAAAAACAAAGTTAAATTTAAATACCAGCTTAAAAAAAGACAAAAGATGCACCCTCACTCCATCACCAGCCACTCCCATGTTCCATAACACTCTTCATCTCTTCATTTAGATGTAGACAAAGAGCCCTCACCTAAGGCATAAATGTATTGACTATTTGCATTCTTTTTTGGTTTGGGGAAATTCGTATAGGGAAAGCAAGCTATGTCTGGTTTAAAAAGCGGCAAACCATACATGTTTTTCCAAAAGAACTCAATCTTTCCTAGATGATTGATAAAATGGCTGCCAACTCTTTGGACTGAACACAGAAATGGCTTAAAATGTCTTTAAACCATTTTAAAGAGGACCCATGCAATATGTCATATATATTAGACTGTGATTACCATATTAATCTTTGTGTTTTTAATTGCATGTAAAAGCTAGAATCTAAAAAGCATTTGTTTTTCACTTTTTCCAGTATTTCTTTTCAATTATACTGCGCTGTGTATCTTTCTGCCTACAAATTATCACATAAGGTTTTTTTTTCCTGTAATACCAGCCTCTTTAGAAATTCTGCTAAAAACTATAAAAATAAATGTCATTAGACTGACATTTGGAACATGAATGAATACTTCAGAATGAGATATATAATCTGAGTTGTTGAGATATTTAAAAAACAATTTGCTTGAGGGGTTGAATAGCTACATATCAGAATGTCAAATCAAAAGCATCTAAAACAGACTATACTGACATTCTGGAAAATATTTTTTTTTCAAATGTTGACATTTGCAAAACAGCATCCGCTGTTTTGAAGCAGGATGTCTTGTGAATTAAGACTTTCTGCTTTCTATTTTATGTTGATTGTGTCCCTTTATCTCCTTAAGGAAACTGATTCATGCTAAAAAAGAAGCAAACATCTTACAAACACCTATTGTGAAAGTGAGATATGCCTGTAATAATACCTTATATATTGCAATCTGTCCATCAGTTTTTTTCTTTGGAATCCTTACGATGGCCCTCAACTACTCCACAAGACTATCATATTATATAAGCAGAATTAATTATGGGAGGTTTTATTTCTGGCTATGTAGGCAGACTTGAAGTGTCCAGGTTTTAATTATGATGTCAGAGAAATCAGGAAGGACTTTACTGAGCCCAGCAATCCTTCTCTGAGATGAAATTCAACAGCTGTTACATTACCAAAAAAAAAAAAAAGAGAGCAAAACTGTGCTGAGTGATCACACTCACACACACACACACACACACACACACTCCTATGCATGTAGTATACAGATACATAGTTACATTTATAGATAGATAGAGACAGACAGACAGACACATATAAATACTGCGTGTAGGTGAGGGAGGAAGGAAGGAAGGAAGGAAGGAAGGAAGGAAGGAAGGAAGGAAGGAAGGGGGAGTGGAGGAGAGTTGGGTTTTTTCTGCATTCAAATTAAAGCAAAAGCAGAAGTCAGTCTCCCTTGTACTGATAAGAAAGTCATTTTCTGTCAGAATATATTCATGAACTGGAAAAGAGCATGGTAACAAGGTCAGCCAATGAACAGGCATAGCAACTAAGTCAGCCAATGAGGACTATTTGGAAACTGAAACTAGAAGTAGCCTAGGTGTGGCTTTATATTAACCTCTGCAGTTCTGCAGCTAAGTTAAGCTCTGAGTCTGTCTATTGAAAATGAAACTGCTTCTCTCCTCTGCTGTGTGACTTGTTTGCCTGCTGAATTAAAGTGAAACTGATGTCTGTTTCTGAGAATTTGAGTTGCTGTGCTGCTTGGAACCTGTAACCTGTAAACCATGTCTGCTTCTGTTTGAGTTTGCTCCATGTTGGAGAAATTTACAACTGGTATTGTAAAATTTACTTTATATGTTTATAAAGAAGTTAAATGAAGCCTCAGCCATCTGTGTACTTTTCTGGTGCTGAATTTACACTGCAATACTCTGAACATTTTCAGATATAAACAATGGTCACTGCTACTTCTATTAAGGATTCTGTCAGAGAGAAAATATAGAGAAGCTTTGTTAAATCTATAATTAACTCCATCTTCTGGAAATCAGCCTACTGATTTCACTACTCCAAGCACTGGCATTGCGTGGCACACTGCTTTTTTTTTAAAAAAAGGACCGCATAGAGCAGAGGTGTCAAACTTGTGGCCCATGGGCTGGATGCATCATGTGCTGGCCCTGCCCCTACCCGGTTTAGCAAAGGGGAGAAAAGTCCCAATACATCACATGACGCTGCCATGACAATGCGAGTTTGACACCCCTGCTGTAGAGTGACCTCTTATGAAGCCCTAGGGAACCTCACTTAAGAAAGTCTGTTGTATACTAACATTGCTAGTGTGTTGAGGTTGTACATGCAAAAATGATGCAATCAACAGCATAAATAAATTTAGTTAGGTATCAATACAAAATTATCACTAATGCTCTAGTATTGATAGTGACATTTAAGAATCTAACATAGCAATATCAGCATCACATTCCTAAAAAAAATGTGGTAGTGGTGGAAGTCAAAAGAATAGATTTAATGGATTATAGCTTTTTTCCATGAGTACGTAAATGAATCAATAATAGTTAAGCACACCAATGAGTTTCAAGCTTCGCCAATCAGATGGAAGTGCATAATTTGAGGCAGAATCATATAACAGGACACCAAGCCAGACTAGTCAAGTAGCTCAAAATTCCCTTAACTCATACATTTAGGAAAGTCCAAATGCCATATAAAACGTTGTTTGCAGCAACCAAAAAAGAAAACTATAGAAGGAATCCATAATACTGTTATATAAGGAGTTGAAAAAGTGGATTTATATATTTATTCTTTGCCTTAAAATACCAGAACAGGCAAATTTGCCATCTGAACGACAACAAAAACAGAACAATTGCTTTTTCATAACAACAACAACAACAACAACAACAACAACAACAACAAATCTATAGCAGCAAGAGTACAATTCTTCATATTGTCTGATCTGCCCTTGAGCGGCTGTTCTGCTAATATAAGTGTTCATGAAAATAACATTTGAGACATCGTTTTTCTTTCCTCTCTCAATTTGTGTTGGCTGAGCACCTTGGGAGGTTCATTTAACAAACTAAAACACTGTTCAACAGGGAGGAGCTTAATTCTGATCAGATTCAAGCAGTGCTTCAATTTTGTGCTATGTAATTTTCAAACATACTTCACCCCTCTGGCCAATTTTCTTGCAAGCTGGTTATCCAGTAGCAATTGGCATCCATTGTCACATCATTTACAATTTGTGAATCTGTGGTGAAAAGTAAAAGAACAAGGGGCTTATTCCTATTTCTCATTTCTCAAAATGGCAAGAATTCTTGAAACATTTAGTGTAGAGCTGAGAGAAACCGTGTTTATATTTAAATGTCCATGGAGATTCAAAACATGTATATATTTGTATTATGTACCCTTACTTAAAAAATTAAACTAAGTTTTATCCAACTGGCTCATCAAGGTGAAAAAGAACATAAGCAGGGTCAAAATAAAGAATAATCTACTGTGGGGCAATAGAAAGAAACGCAACAAAACACTCTTTGTTGTCATCTCATTTTATCTAGCTGAAGTACTGCACACCATCAATACAAAACAGCTCAAAGAGAGATCATTAGTAATTGGGTCTCATCCTTATCAATTCTATGCACAGGTTCTGATTGATAGATCTATATGACAAGAAACAAAGATCCTTCAATAAAATTTATTTCAAGTTAAACACATTTCAGATAATCTTTCTTCAGAGGAGAATTTCTAACTATAATTCCCAGTTACAAGAGGCGTTATTGTGACTTCCAACCACAGAGCATATTACAAGGCTAGACTTAGAAGCTAAGTCTGTCTGCATATCTATTTGGGTAATACATTTATATGATCTAAGTATGTTGTCTATAACAGTGGTTGCCAACCAGTGGACCATGAGAAAATTTTGGTGAGCCGCAGAGAAATCTCACCCCCAGAGCACCCCCCTAAAGCAATTAATCCAAGGCTGTGCCGCCCACACGGCCCGCGGAACCCTCCCCGCCCACTCACTCCTTACCCGGCAAACTTGCCTACTAAGTTGCTATTTTTCCTTTTTCCGACCATCAGCTGTTCTGCTGTGCCGGGAGATTTAGATTAGCTAGGAAGCAGGAAATCGTTGCATTTCTTGCTTTCTAGCTAATCTTTAGATCTTCGGCTCTGCTTTTAAGCACAGCCGAACCTCCCTTAGGACTGAAGGTTCTATTATTCAGTGCAGACTCACAGCAAGCAAATTTTATGTGACAGACTGAGCTAGCCGATGGCAGATAGATAGATCTCTGAATGAATCTGTGAGTCTATTTGAGCAACTCAATCTGCTTCTTCCTGCTTTGCCTGATTTTGGGTAAAAGTTGCTCTTTTTTAATAAAAAAAACCAATATTTATATAAATATTTATAATATTTACATACAAGCCATGCCCAGCCAGTCACATGACCACCAAGCCACACCCAAAAATTAGGCCATGCCCACAGAACCGGTTAGTGGTCCCTGGGATTTAAAATTATGAGTTTGGTGGTCCCTGAGGTCCAAAAAGTTGGCGACCTCTGGTCTATAATACCAAGATTCACATCCCAATTGTCTCAAGACTGTTTCAGATACAATTAACATGTCTACCTGCAGTACATAAATGAGGGACTCACAACAAGCATGACTGTTTTTGAAATGGTGGATTTGCTTTCATGGAACAAAGTTTTAAACATACTTATGGAAAATAAAGCTCATCTTTAGCTGGGCTTAAGAAAGAAAATATTAAATAAGCACAAAAAAGACTGCTTTTATCTTAATTGAAAATTATTTTAGGCAATAATCATAATTGAAAATGTATATATCTACATAGGTAGTCTTTGACTTTGACAACTTTGAGAGGCTGAAAAAGGCCTCAAACCCACCAAAAATCAGCTATGAGGTGCAGTGCAGGTAAGGGGGCAGCGGGACATGGGTGGGTGGGGATTGCACGTGCATGTGTAGGATTCGTGGTGGGGCGCATTGCCTTCTAGGTGCTGGCACGCGAGCACGAGCATGCAAGTGCACGCACAATTTTTGGCACAGGAGCCCAAAAAGGTTAGCCATCACTGCTCTTTATCCTTTGGAAGTTTTCTGCTGCACAGATTTCAGGAAAAATATACTATTCTATGATACTTCCTATTCTGTAAATTAGCTATAAAATAAAATGAAACAACTCCTGACAAAGTCATTAGAAAAGAAAAGGAAAAAATTCCAGGATAGAAGAATTTCAAGGAAGACAATTCTCATGAGTTATACTGTATAGAAGAAATTAGTAGAAAACAACTGCAGATTCACACAATCATACACACTGATTTGAGATAACAATGAAAAGCACAATCAATAACTGGGAAGAATAAAAAGGGGATCTGATTTTCGGAGCTTCCGGTTTTGCCAGGCTTCGGTGGCGGCGGGGTTTCCCGATCTCCGCGATCCCTGTTGCGCTAGCCGTCTTGGTGCCTCCGATCCCGATGGGTCTGGAGGATAAGGACAGGGGTTTGGGGTTTTCGCAGACCCCTTACCCACCCGGCATAACCCCCTTTTCTCAAGGCGGTGGAGCGGCGGTCAGTAATGGACGCCACAAAGAAGCCGGCAGCTGGACAAGATTGTGCTGGAGGAAGAAGGAGAAAGTTTTGAAGCGAAAGTTTTTTGGCTGAACTGGGACTATAAGATACATTTAATATCCTGAAAATCCTGATTTTTTGAAAGATACTTTGTTTCCAGAAGAGATTTATAAGCGGCGAGTGAAAGTGCTGAAAGAGAAAGTTTACTCTCCTTCCATACGGAATTAACAAATGGACATTGAAAACCTTGCTATTTTATAGAAGGTAAAAATTTAAAGCTTTTTGTTACAAGTGGGAAGGGAGAGGACAAAAGAATAATTTATATTAAGATTTTGTTGGAGGAGATGCCTGGAAGATTTTGAGATTGGAAGTTAATCGCAATAAGACTTTAAAATACAGATTGTTTTTTTTTTTCCTTTCCAATTGATATTACCCCAGGAAGAAAAAGTGTGAAGGGAAGAACTTTGTGCTCTGTTTGGATTGTTTGATGACTTTGGGATTTTGGGGAATTGTTCCAAGCTTTGAATTATCTTGGTTCTTTTAAGAAGAAGAAGAAGAGAAAAAGAAGAAGAAAAGGTTTATAATGGCTTTATCTGTTGATGAACTGAGAGAGGAATATGGTAAAATAAAGAAAGAAGGTAAAGACGGTGTGAGAGAAATTTTTCGCTTTTTAGAAATGGCGCTTGCCACTTATCAGCAAACACAACAATTGATGGAGGAGGAGGAGGAGGAGGAGGAGGAGGAGGAGGAGGAGGAGGAGGAGGAGGAAGAAGAAGAAGAAGAAGAAGAAGAAGAAGAAGAAGAAGAAGAAGAAGAAGAAGAAGAAGAAGAAGCCATCTTTAACGAGTCTACAAAGTTGATTAAGAAAGGAAGGAGAAAGAGAGGAAGGAAAAAGGACATAAGACTTAAAAAAACAACCAAGAAAGAGAAAAATAAGATGCAAAAGCAATACAATGTTAGAAAGCAAAAGAAAAGAGAAATACAACAGAGAGGGGAAGCTAAGGGGGGTAAAAAGACCAGATGGGATAAGATAGGAAGGAAGAAGGGGGAAAAAAGCCACAAAGGTATGAAACAAGATGTGAAAAAGAATTTTTTTTTTAGGGATAAAGGGTAATGTATAATTTTGTTTCAAAAGGATTCTGCAAGGTACATAAGATAGTATTGTAGTATTTGTATTAGAAATAGAAAATTAGAATTTTATAAGACTTAAGTAAAGATAAACATTAAAGGTTTAATAATGATAGATTTTAAGATTTAATAAAATATTAAAAGGAAAGTTTAAAATATTTAGTTTAAGTATAGAGTATAATTGACTATTGTGTGGATGTTAGTATGAACTTATTATTGTGGTATTTGTTTTTGAAATAGATAATTGGAATGTTATGAGATTTAATGTTTAATTATATATTTAATTACTTTATGGATTTACTATTTTTTTTCTTTTTTAAAAAACTTAGTAGGTAGAATGTACTAAGCAGAATCAGATAGGGAACTAGGTGTTACCTTAAATGTTAGGGGAGCGATGGAAAGGCATCATACTTCGATTAGTGATTTCAGGAGATTTTTTTTTTCTATTATAGGGAATGAGATAAATGGATAATTGGAAAAGAATGGACAAAAGATACAAATATAATGATTTAAATTAAGATGAAATAAATAAAATAGAATTAAGAAGAGTGGAAAGCAGGGAGAAGTTATAATGAAGATATAGAATGGTAAATAAGATAGGTAATGGCATATAAGTTGAACATGAATTTAATTGAAGTCCATACAAAGAGAGGTAATCCGGGGCCAAGCTACTTTTTAAAAAAGAAGTTTTATGTTTTTGTGTTTTGTGTGTATATGTTCGTTTGAGAGTTAATAAAACCTTGGAGGAAAACGAGAGGAGAATAATGATGATTATAAAATGGATAGATATAGAAGAAATGTAATTGAATAAGAGCAAAGAGAAATAATGAGAAATCTGCTAAAAGATATTTAAGGGGAAATGGGATATATCAGAACTATATTGTATAAAACAATGTTTTATCTGCCTTGTAAAAATTTATAATGGAAAGAGGTTTAATGTCTTTAATGTCTAATGATGCTTTGTTTGTCTTTAAAAATTAATAAAATTTGTTTTAAAAAAGGATCTGATTTTCTCATTTGCTGGAAAAATTAGCTTCAAAGCAGGAAAGATCAGAAGATTTAATATAGGGAAAATGAGATAAATAAAAATCCCATCTTTTTCATTTATTTCAGGAAAGGGAGAGAACTAGGTTATTTTCTGTATGTTCTGGGAAAAACCAACACAAATAGAAAGAATTATGTCCAAATAATAAGAACTATGCCCAAGACCCTTTAGCTAAATTTTAAACCTGAATTTATGATGTTCAATTATGAGCAAACAATAACACCAATATCAATTGACTGTTTTCATTGGAATTAGTTTTGACAAAAATAATTTTAACATATTGCAAAAAAACATATTATTTCCCCAATCATGGGTAGCTTCAACTTCTGGTAAAAAACCAACTTCCTCTTTCTCAAAATAACTTATTTGCTGGGACATTCACCCTTACTCAGTCTGTACAACTTAACTTGTTACAAAACTACTCCATGTTATTCATATCCACATTTGGATATTTGGATATTGTGGTTATTCTTATATTTAAGAATGGTCAGTGTGTGTACAAAACTCACTCTATCTCTTGATGCACACACACACACACACACACAAAATAGAACAAAATCTCAGCTGGGGACTTGCCATATGCTACATTGAATAATCCAATTTGATGTGCTTAATAATTGCATAAACGGTTCTCTGGCTCAGCTACTGCTGGATAATTGTAACCTACTATCGTAACACCTATGTGTGTTCAAACAGCACCAAGGACCCCCCTAATTTTCTGTGATAGTTCTATATTGAGTATATCAACCTGAGTGACTATATCCCATATCCTAGGACCTTGAGTAAAGATGCCCCTCACTGGGATGAGGGCAATAAGGGGTAATTTTAATGCTTCCTTTGGATTTCCTTAATACTAATCTTGTTGCATGCGATTAAAAGAATAAAATGAGGCACAAATTTGATATAGCCTGAGAATGGGGTTAGAGATAACAGCAGCTAAGGGCTTAATTATAAGTCACACTTATAGATTTCCTAGTTTTCCTAGGAAATATCAATATATGCCTGCCGAGTTGGGATGGTATAATACAGAATAAATCCAGTTACTATATATAAATCATGTTGACACAGTGTGGTTCATATCTTTATATTATCTAACATTAACAGATTAACAGAGTTGGAAGAGACCTTGTAGGTCTTCTAGTCCACCCCTCCACACACACACCAGAGGTGGTATTCAGCAGGTTCTGACCAGTTCTGGAGAACCGGTAGAGGAAATTTTGAGTAGCTTGGAGAGCCAGTAAATACCACCTCTGGTTGGCCCCGCCCCATCTATTCTCTGCCTCCCGAGTCCTAGCTGATTGGCTGGGTCTTCTTTTGTTGGCCTGCACAGGAGAATGGAGCTGGAAAGCAGGTTAGTGGGGTGGGCAAGGAATGGGATTTTGCAATATCCTTTCCCCAGGAGTGGGGAGGGAATGGGGATTTTACAGTATCCTTCCCCTGCCACACCCACCACGCCCATAGAACTGGTAGTAAAAATTTTTGAATCTCATCACTGCCCTACACCATTTCTGACAAAAGGCAGTCCAGGCGAATACATTCCTGTTTTGAAGGTAACATTTAAAATTTAAAACTGGTTTTTCAAACACATCAATATATACATTTAGTATCTATATACTACAAAAAACCCTCATTGCCTTTACTTGCCTGTTTGCCCCTCAAGTTAGTCCAAATTGCGTACTATGTCACAACATTTTTGAACCAAAGTACCTAAAATCTGCTATAAAAAAATATGGTCAGCTTGAAATTTAACGCTGGTCACATCAGACTGAATACCTTTCTCTCAAAGGATGACCTAAACTGATCACAAAATTGTCTAGTTTATTTTACCTTAGCTTTTTCTCTAGAACGGCCTATTTTAAGTGCATCAGTGCCATTAGGTGGCAATCGTGTTCTTTCTGCAAGTAGGACACAATAGCTCTGCCAGTTTCTAAAGAAAAGAAAAATAACTGGTTGAGCTCTTCATTCTTTTCCAATTTCTTTTGAAAAAGAAAAAAGTACTGTAAAAGAGAATCAAGGAACTTCCTCACCAGACAGTCAATAATGCCTAACTTGTGGGAAGCATGCCTTTTACAAAGCACCTATTTTAAATGACACTGGGACTCCATTCAGAGAAAACTGACAACACACACAATCACTATCGTTCTGAAAGAAGCGGCTGGTCTAGAAATCAACATTTACTGCCATAGGACATATGACTGATGGAAACTTCAAAATGTCATTTATGTTATTATTAGAAATCATGCTGGAGCTGCACGTTGTTTTTTTTTAATACAGGATATAATGAGCCACACTGGGATGAGAGAAGATAGGGCAGAGCGGGTGTTGTCTGACACCTGCCTTATCAATCTTCAGGAAAAATGAATCCACTTTCAAGGACTATTTCTCCTCTCTGTGTGTTATAATTGCTTCTTTCTTATGAAACAGTATGTTTAACTGCAAAAGCCAGACTCTAAATAAGACACCAAAGACCATGCTAGCAACAAAATACACCACAAAATCTGTTTCTTCTGGAAGTTTTTTTCCCGATAGGGTACCAACAGAGCACGGTGACCATTGTAGAGGGAGAATTTTAAAATACAAACTCTTCCTCCATTCAATCCATTTCAAGCTGGACATAGCTCTACATAGAGCTTACAGATACAGATTAACAGAGTTGGGAGGGACCTTGTAGGTCATCTAGTCCAACCCCCTGCCCAAGCAGGAGACCCTACATCATTGCTGACAAATGGCAGTCCAATCTCTTGTTGAAAGCTTCCAGTAATGAAGTTCCCACAACTTCCGAAGGCAACTTCTGTTCCATTGGTTGATGGTTCTCACCGTCAGGAAATTGCCCCTGCGTCTTTGCTTCTGCCCTAATACCTGCAATTCCTTTCCCAAGCTTCCATTTCTTATCAGACCACAATCTTGTTTTAAGAATGGGAACTAATGCATATCCTTTAACTAGTCTATAACCTAATTAACTTTAATTGGGTGAAATGGCGCATCATAGGTACTCAAATGGGGTAAACTTACAGAATGCATCCAAAGTCTGGGACCCATGAGTTCCAAGGGAATGAAATTTGGGGACGTTGTGGCTGGTTCAATGCTGCTGGGCTGGGGCTGCTTAGTAGTCACATAACGCCCATTTTGAATGTTCCGTGACAGTTTCCCAGCCATTCTTGCAATCTCTCGCTCCCTCACCTACCCAATAGCAGCCACTTACCTGTCTGCTGGGAAGGGAAGGATGGGACAAACAAGGAGGAAGGAATCCTATCACAGCCTTCCAGACCCATGATGACCTTCCCAATGTGCCTTGACTAGTGCTGTGGCCTCTGCACACTCCACCAACCCATGCAACTTCTGTTAAGCACCCTCCCCAATCTGGCCTGCTCCTCATGCACATTCCCTGATCAATGTGGCCTCTCTTGCATACCTCCATGCATCTTGTCCAATGTGCCGTACCCTCCCTATGCACAATTCCCTACCCATGCAGTACCTTTTGCGCACCCCCATGTCACCGATTCTGTGCGGCACCTTCTGCACACCCATGCATTCCCCCCATCCCCATTGCACACTCTACACGTTCTCCTTGATCCATGTGGCACTTCTTGCACACCCCCCACAAACCTTCCCTGATCTACACTGCTCCCTATTCTTCTCTCTCCATCTCTTGGGCACCCCTATGAGCCCTTCCTCACCCGTGCCACTCCCCTCACTCTGTACCCTCCCTGACCTGCATGGCACACTTCCAAGCACCTCCAGGTACTGTTCCCGTCCTGCACCACAGCCCTATCCAACTTCTCTGACCTATGTGGCATCTCTCACACCCTTCTGACCTCCGTACACCTTTCTTCATCTGTGTACTTTCCCAACCTACACCATTTGTGCACCTTTCCCAAGCCACACAGATCTTTTGCATACCCATGCAGCCTTCCTAACCTGACCTTTTGCACAATCCCACAAACCCCCTTGTTCCCTCTTCCACCCATACTAGCTACTTTCTTGCCTGCTGGCTTTGAACTTTTAATTTCCTTCTGGCTTCCCTACTGACTTTCTCATTAGCAAAGTAAATGAGAAAGCTGGCAGGAATTCTAGGAAGGAAGGAAGGAAGGAAGGAAGGAGGGAGGGAGGGAAGGAGGAAGGAAGGAAGGAAGGAAGGAAGGAAGGAAGGAAGGAAGGAAGGAAGGAAGGAAGGAAGGAAGGAAGGAAGGAAGAAGGGGAGGCAGAGAGGGAAGGAACAAGATGCTCCCTGCCAGCTTCCTACAAGGAAACTTAATGGGGAAACTGGTAGTAAGTTGCTTCTGCTCCCACTGGTTTTTTTGCCCACTCTTAATCATTCTGTTTCTTTACTTAGGTAAGGAAATATCTCTGAAACCATAACCTAATGGGGTATGGGTTGTCTAGTACAGGGTCCCCAACCGCCGGTCCGCGGACCGGTACCGGGCCGCGGAACAAGCCTTACCGGGCCGCTGGTTGCTGGGCGCCGCCATCTTTTTGGTAAAAAAGCAATTTTTCGTCAAAAAGATGGCGGCGCCAGCGCTTGGTGAGCTTTTCCGGTAGAAAGCCATTTCTACCGAAAAAGCTCACCAGCGCTGCGCCGCTCATTTTTGACGAAAATCACTCGTGACATCACCGGAAGTGATTTTCGTCAAAAAGATGGCGGCGCCCAGCTGACGCCGGAACCGGGCCGCGGCGCCCAGCTGACGCCGGAACCGGGCCGCGGCGTCGAAAAGGTTGGGGATCCCTGGTCTAGTACATTATAATATGATGGCTTGCAAGATAGTCTCAAGCTACATAGCACTAAGTAAATTTAGTAGCAAGTAGTAGAAATGCAAAACACCACTCAGAGCCGGGAGATGGGAGGTTAAAAAGTGTGAAAAATAAGTAAATAGTAAATAAATAAGTACATCAATAAATAAAATACAAATACAAATAAAAAAACAAAACTGGCAGCCCATTGTCCTGTAGGACAGCTTGTTGAACCATTGCTTTGAAAATCCACAGCTGCCAAATAAGTTGTGTAGGAGGATTGCTACATACAATTAATTAAGAGAGACCTGAGAATCAAGACACAGCAACCATCTGCCAGTTGAAAAGCTGAAACATCCTTGCTGGATCTTCATTTTTTAAGTGAAACCATCCTCAACATATCAAGCTTGCGGGGAGATAAAACTGCTTAAAAGGGCAAACTTGACATAATGCTATCTCCAAGTAGCTTGTGGGTCTTTTAAAAAATGGTTCTGATTTGGAACATGACGTGGTAATGGGAAAGAAAGGGCAACATGTATTGATTTATCAATGCAAATCCCAGGCTCCCTCTGGCTACTTTAGAGTCTGGAAAGGAAAATGAGATGTACCTGTAACAACTGCTCCAAAGAACAGTTAAAAATCTACGTTTGAAAAGAGCCATGAAAGGAAAGAGATATATATCTTCGAGCATAGCATGATACTAATTAATTTCCCACAACCAATGACAGCTTATGATTTCTAAAAATAAATTTAAATCTAATTTGGACTAGGGGTAGACAATTTGATGCCTCCAGATGTTCCAACATCTTTTGTAAATGCTTTATACTGCTTTGGTAAGACTACACCTGGAATACTGTGTTTGATACCATGATAGTGTTGTGATTTGCCGGCAGCCGGTGCAGCTGGCAGTGGAATCGGACAGTGGGAAGAACGGAGGCCAGTCAGGGAGTCTGGAGAGGACTTAGACGAGGGTCCTGCGTCCAATGCAGAGATGGGGCCAGGACCATCTGGAGTGGGGTGCCTTTGGAGTCTGGCAGCAGCGAGGCAGAGGACCCAGGGGAGCCTGTTCCCAGTGTGCGTGTGCCCAGAGCTGCTAGAAGGCAAGAGCAGTTGAAACAAAAGGGGTGACTCGGGAGTAAGGCTGGGAGGTGAGTGCCCCTCCTATAAGGTATACAGGTCAGGCCAAGATGATGAAACCTTTGCAGGAAGCAAAGTAGTTTGATTGGTTCAGAGTCATTCCTGAAGCTCTTTGTACTTCTGTTGGTTTCTTTTCTAGTTCATTTGATAATTCTGTTTTTGGCAGCACTTCACAGAACTGAAAGGTGTGTGCTTATCTCAGGGGACTGTTTGAGATTAATTCCAGCTGGGAATGAAAACAATTCCCAGTGTTGCAATAAAATAAGTCTTGTTTTTAAAATAAGTCTGTGCGTAATCACAGTTTAGGAAGCCTGGGTCAGAACAGATACAAAAGGGACTCTAGAAAGGGTGCAGAGAAGAGCATCAAAAATGTATAGGAGGCTGGAGGCTAAAACCTGTGATGAATGGTTGCAGGAATTGGGTGTGTCTAGTCTAGTACAAAAAAGGACTAGGGGTGACATGATAGCATTTTTTGAATATTTGAGGGGATGTCACAGAGAAGAGGTGATCAACTTATTCTCCAAAAGCATGTGAGTGCAGAAAAATGTCAGCTGCCATTTTATGCTTGTTTGTGCTTCACTATTGGGCGGTGACAGATTGCTGTGAACTATGGGGAAAAGTATTGAAGGGGAGAATGCTTTGGGAAATGAAATTTAGTGCTGTATCTTCTCAAGATGCTGCCTCAAGGTCACCCAGCTGGAAGAAGGAGAGGGACGCACATCAAATTATGTTTACCCTGTCCATTAGGAAAACATCTTGGCTGAACTGGATTGGTTGCACTGGGAGGAGCAATGAGAGACAGTTAAGGGAGGGGAAAATAGAACTTAGGGATTTTGGTGAGAGATTTTCAGTTCTGGCTTTACACTACTGCAATACATTGATCTCAAACTATGCCTTTCTCAGGAAATGGAGTCAAGGATCATTTTTATTTAGAGTTTAGATCATTTTTATTTTAAGTTGTGACAGGTCTGACAGACAAGTAGTAAGAGATGGAAATTTATCAGAAAGAGATCTAACCTAGAATAAGGATAAATATTCTGACAGCAAGAACAATTAATAGGTAGAATAGCTTGCCACCAAAAGTTGTGGGTGCTCCATTGCTGGAGGTTTTTAAGAAGGGGCTGGACAGCTATTTGTCTGGTATGGTATAGGGCCGTGATGGAGAACCTATGGCACGTGTGCCACAGGTGGCACGCAGAGCCATTTGTGCCGGCACGCGAGCTGCAGGCAAACTTACTTTACTGCACATGTGCATGTCTCACAGCTGATTTTTGGCCAGTTTGAGGCCTTTTTTGGCCTCCCAAAGGCTTGAGGAAGGCTTCTGCAGGCCAAAAACTAGCCCCGTTTTGTCACTTCCTATTTTTCTGAAAATACCAGAAGTGACAAAACAGGGCTAGTTTTCGGCCTGCAAAGCCTGCAGAAGCCTTCCTGAAGTCTCTGGGAGGCCGAAAATCAGCTGTGAGGTGCAGTGCAGGTAAGAGGGTGGCGGGTGTGTGTGTGGCTGGGTGAGTGGGGATTGCATGTGCATGCATAGGGGGCGTGAGGAGCGCGCATTGCCTTCTGGGTGCTGGCACGCGACCACAAGCATGCAAGCGCGTGCACAATTTTTGGCACAGGAGCCCAAAAAGGTTACCCACCACTGGTATAGGATCTCCTGCATGATCAGGGGATTGGATTAAAAAATTGCCAAGATCCCTTCCAATTCTGTTATTCTGCATTCTGATGATGGCATAGGGGAGATGCAATGTTTTGGAGAATGTTTTAAGGGTATCAAGATGTTATTTATGGTATTATTATTGCATTGGTTTATCCTGATTGTTATTTTTACATTAACTGAGTATGAATAAACACCTGTGAAATAAATACAAATATTCATAAATTTAAATATTTATCATCTAATCACCAAATTAGATGCAAATATTTGCAGTATTTTATAGCCTCTGTTTTCTTGTGTTTGAGCAACATGGTGCAAGTTATCACTGGACTTTTATTCTCATTCATATTTTGTGTCAGTGTACATTCTTTCTTTTTAAAATAGTATTTTAACAGGAGATTGGAAAAAAAATAAGAGTAAAAAGAGATGAAAATATAATTGTGGATGGGAGAGGTTTTCTTTCAATAAGCAAAAAAATAGTCAATAAATTTTTGTTCATACAAATATTCCTTTGTGCATTATATCTAATCTGGCAGTTTAGAAAAGAAAAGTATTTAGTGAACTGAAGAACTGCTCACACCTTTCATAGTGCACCATCTGGGTTTTTCACTTAGAATACTAGGGAATGTAAAATATGAGGGCATTTTTCTCTAACTACTTCGCACAGCACCTCTGCTACATGGAGAGAGGGGAAAAAATGCTCCAAACCATAAATTGCTTATTTTGTACCACCCGCTACTCAAGGGATTAAAAAAGGAAGAAAAAGAATAATGAATGTAATAATGAAAAAAAAAACACAACATTTTTCAAGTGACAGAGGGAGAAGAGACAAAACCAGTGCTGTGCAATGTACGGAAAAAGGGGTTATCAGTGGTTTTCATAACAGAAAAAGGCTCTTTGTTTTTATTTTAATAAACATTTACAGAATAACAGAATAAGAGAGTTGGAAGGGACATTGTAAGTCTTCTAGCCTAAACCCCTGCTCAAGCAGGAGATCAGACGAATGGCTGTCCAGTCTTTTCTTAAAAGTCTCCAGTGATGGAGCATCTACAACTTCTGAAGGCAAGCTGTTCCGCTGGTTAATTGTTTTCACTGTCAGGAAATTTCTCTTTAGCTTCAGGTTGCTTCCCTCCTTGAATATTTTCCATCCTTTGCTTTTTGTCTTGGCTTCTGGTGCTTTGGAAAACAGGTTGACATCTTGTTTTGTGGCAGCTGCTCAAATATCGGAACACTGCTATCATGTTGCCCCTAAGTAGGGGTGGGATTCAAATTTCTTAACAACCGGTTCTGTGGGTGTGGTCTAATTTGTAGGCATGGCCTGGTGGTCATCCGACTGGGTGGGCATGGCTTGCTGACTGGGCATGGCTTAGTGGTCATTGACTGAGTGGGCATGGCTTGTATGTAAATATTATAAATATTTATGTAAATATTGAATTTTTTATAAAAAAAGAGCAACTTTTACCCAAAAGCAGGCAAAGCAGGTAGGCAGATTGAGTTGCTCACAGAATCACAGATTCACTTAGAGATCTATAATTCTGCAATCTGCTACCTGAGTCCGTCACATAAAATTTGCTAGCAAGCAAACTCACAAAATTAACTTACAACACACCATGTATGTAAATATTGAATTTTTTATAAAAAAGAGCAACTTTTACCCAAAATCAGGCAAAGCAGGCAGGCAGATTGAGTTGCTCACAGAATCACAGATTCAGTTAGAGATCTATGATTCTGCAAGCTGCTACCTGAGTCTGCACTGAAAAATAGAAGCTTCAGTCCCAAGGAAGGTTCAGCTCTGCTTTTAGATTAACTAGAAAGCAAGAAATCCAACGATTTCCTGCTTTCTAGCTAATTTAAATCTCCTGGCACAACAGAACAGCTGATGATTGGGGAACAAAAAAGAAAAACAGCAATTTACCAAACGTAGGCAAGTTGGATGGCACGTATGCCAGGTAAGGAGTGAGCGGGTGGGGCGGGGCCAGCCAGTGGCATGATTTGCCGGTTCTCCGAACTGAACAGAATCCTAACAACCAGTTCTACACAACCGGACCGACCAGGTAGAATTCCACCCCTGCCCCTAATTCATCTTTTCACTAGACTAGACATACCTAATTCCTGCAAACGTTCTTCATATGCCTTCACCCTCTAATCATCCTTGCTGTTCTTCTCTGCACTCTATCTAGAGTCTCAACATCTTTTCTATATTGTAGTGACCAAAACTGGATGCGGTATTCCAAGTGTGGCCTTACTGTGCCAGTTGTTTTCCAATTCATTCTTCCCAGTTCTTGTGAGATGCAACCCATCCCTTGCCAGAAGCCTTTCATGTAGGTAGTGCAGACCACAGTCTGGGAATCAGAAGTTCTTTTGGTGGCACCAATCCTTAAGCCAGTGGTTCATTTCTAAAATCTTCTGTCCCCTCATTTGATATTGACCTTTTGTTGGAAATGGAGATGAAAACACCACTTGTGCTCCTAACTCCTTAACTTGCCAAGCTGCTCATAGTCTTTTGGTATTGTTTTCAGGTTCATTGTCTTTGTCGCTCGTTCCCACATGAAGGAGAAGAAAGGGACAGTAATCCATGGGCTTGATTATTTTAGTAAGGTTCTCAACCACATCGTTGATTTTTGCTCAAGGCAGACAATGTAACACCCAAAATTGATTGTCCAGTCCACAGATGACTGATTCTGTTCCTCTAAGAAGCGAATTTCCTATCACCAATACTCACTTTTTTTTTCTTGGCAAAATCTGGGCTGCTTTTCTTCCCATCACAGGAACACTTGATGGTGCCCTTTCTCCAGGTGTCTGCATGCTTTCTTCCAGGGGGAGGCAATGAAATCGATTGTTCAGCCCCAGTGGGACTGCTCTGGACTTGGCTGAAGTAGACAGCATGGGCATTGCTCTTGGTTGTTGTTTTCTTCTATGAGTAACATGTTTCTATTGGTCTATCTCTAAAGGTTTGTGTACAGGTTCATTTCTTGTAGTAGCTGTTTGTTTCTTATTCTGTTGAATTTGGGTAGAGTCTTCTCGCTTAGTTTGGAGTTTCTCATTTTGTTAAGTTGAGTCTCAGAGTGACTAGAGTTGCCTCTAGACCCTTTACTTTTTCTTCCAGGAATTCATTTAGTCTACATTTGGTTTATGTGTAATTTGGGTCCTCCATGGTCGTAAGCACATACATGGACCATATTTTGGAAATCACAACAGTGTCTGTGTCTCTTTTTCCATTACTATGTTTCTTTTTGCTAGTTCCTTTAAGGATTAAAAATTTGAAAAGTTTACAAAATGTTCAAAAAATGCACAAGATTTTTCCAGTTTTTTTTTTAAAAAAATCAAAATTTAAAAATTCTAAAAGTTCATTTAAAAATTTAAAATTTTTCAATTTTTAAAATTTATTTAAAATTTCTAAAGGATTTTTTTTTAAAAAAAATTAACAAAAATTTGGAGGCTCTTCTAAAAATTAAAATATTCAAACATTTTCAAAATTCCCAAAAATAGAATAAGCACTTAAATGCGTGCTACCACTTAGGTCTGCATCGCTTCTACTCCGCTGGCCTCCAATTGCACCAAGCTCTGCACTACTGCTGTTCAACTGGCCTTTGGCAGCCTCAATGCCTATCCCAGAATCTCCGGGCTCTTGGGCTGGGTTGCCGGGCTGCCTCTCAGCTGGGCCGCTGGGCCATTGGGCCACCTCTCAGCTGGGCGACCACTTGGGAGAACAGCTAGCCTCGTATCAGCCTCTTGGCATGCAGCCTCTCAAATGCTGCGTCATTGTTTTGGTGGCATTTTCCTCCTTCCCTCCCCCTTACTTTTATTTATATCAGCTATGAATAATTTCCAAGGCTGTCAACAATTAAACAAGATTCATTGTGACTAAATGTAAAGTTATAAACACTAGAAGGCAGAAAAATATTCAGAAGATTAAAATAATCAGTAGAAAGCTTGGCAAATTCATCTTGTTCCCCAGAAGAAAACAAATGCCAGGCCAATTTCTATTATAGGGAACATCAAAGTGCCACCAGATGTGTACAAGAGGATGTGTCATAATGTAACATTTACATATTGCATATATTACTTTACAAGCACTTAAAAGATATTTGTGTGTGTGTGTGTGTGTGTGTGTGTGTGTGTATTCTAATAGATCATTTCCTGAAACATTGCTGGGGATTTAGATAATTCTTAAAGCTAATGTAATTTAAAAGGCAAACATCCATGACTTTAATTCCCAATATATGATTTGACTCCACAGAGTAAGATTTGACTACCTATGTCTGATGATACCTAATATGGATGAAATTGGTCATATGCTACCTTCTAGTGGTCAAGATAACTAAAAATACCACATAGAACATACATTGTGTGAAATTCTCAAGTGAGGGGAGCTGGGTGGAAATCACATAAAACCTGATACTTTGAGCAAGACATAATAGCGTAATTTACCTCTCTCCATTTGAGAATGAAAGGAATGGTGCAATATCTCATTCTGATAGATTCAGAATATTGAAATGTCCAAATAGGCTCATATAAGACCCTACTTCAGAGTATAATTTGGTCTCTTTACTTTGTCTAGTTTGTGTAATACTTGCCTGAGGCTAGATACCAACAGATAAAATTCTCATCTAGTTCTGATCAGTTCTAGAAGGAGGTCCCAAAGGATTGTAGGGTTGTTTTCATTACCCAAGTTCTACAAAGGTAACTATCACTAGAACACTCCAGACTTGCATTCTGAAGTAATGATTGATTATTATTTTATTGAATATTTTAAGTGTTTATGTAAGCCAAGACATCACAATATATAAATAGCCATGGAATGACTAAAGCAAAGAAATATTTCAAATGAAAGGAGCTTATCTTGAAAGGATCAAGATTCATTAGGCAAGGCAGAAAAAGCTTGGTTAACACAATAAAAAATGGAATGGGCATTACTGATTAATGTGTGAATCAGCAGGATGTTTGTGAGAAGAATTTTAAGAGTATCAAGTAGGTTTCCAAGATTTCGCAGTTGTGGTCATTAGAAAGACATTAAAAAAACGTCAGTTTTTCAGTGAATTATTTTAACTCCCTTGACTCATAATAGAAAAATAACTTTTATCATGAAACAATCCTACTGTTCACATACCTACAGCTTCATTTTATTATTACACAGAGGTTTTATGCTTGTTTCTCTGAGAAAATTAAAATACAATTTGCTTCTTGATTGTCCGTTTAAAACTGTAGTATAATGTATTTTTAGTCAGCTCATCTGTAATACTTCTCAATCCAAAAAAGTTTGATTGTTCTTCTTTGCTTTAGACAAAGAACCCAGCATAATTAAGTCTTCTAACACATTCACGATTTCATCAGTAAAGTTAATTAAGAGCTTGGGTATAAAAGTGCACTTGTTTCACATTTTCATGTGACTAATATTCTGATTCCTCATAATTTCTGGCCCTCCCCTAGCCAAGCTAATTATGTGGAGAGCCATTCAATGCTCTGTCACTGTTTCGCACATCTGCTTAGAAGCTGGCTTTTTGATGACAAGGATCTTTGTTTAACAATTCTTCTTAATTGGTACTGGTGATTGCTACGGTCTTGTGAATCCCATTATTCTGGAAGCAAACTAGTGCTTTATTTTCAAATATAATCTAAAACTTTATTTTTATTTAAAATATTTTATATACTTGCTGACATTAACATCCGGAGTCCTAGTGGCAGGGCAAGTCATGTTTCAAGGTAAGATTTATACTTAAGAATCTAGAAATAAAACAGAACAAAACTTCTGTTCTGCAACCACTGTATTGTATAAATTGAGGATCTTTGGGTCAGGAAATAAATTTGTTACCCTTATTCTGTGCATATAAATTCATACACATACAGTCATAATACTCATACTTTGAAATACACTAATTATAGAATATAATTCTTTATTGGCCAAGTGTGATTAGACATACAAAGAATCTGTTCCCGTATGTAAGCTCCCAATGTACATAAAATCATACTCATTTGATCATACTTGAATTAATTTTATTTATTTATATCCCACATTTATTATTTTACAAATAACTCAAGGCAACAAACATATCCAACACAAATGCGTTCTTTGTCCTAACTATACTTTTCTTTAGGGTAGCTTTCCTAGTCTGATGTCCTGAGGTCTGATGTAGGAATTCTACAAATCTTTTTCATAGTGCCAGTGGCAAGAGTTGTCCAAGAAGCTAGTATTTATTTAAGGAAAGTACCATATGGAGAAAGACACCGAAAACATTCACTACCTTATTTACCATAGTCAGGCATCAAAGTTTGTATTTTTAACAATAATTCAGTTTATGTCAATTTCAATGAAGGGATATACTGTAAGCCTATTCCCATAATGCAACATTTAAATGAGGATTAAAACTAGATAAAAATATTTACCCATTTGTATGTATATATTGCCTTTCACGTGAGAAGTTGTGTTAGGCCCGACTCCTACCAAAATTACTTGACATTTTCACTTCAGGTTTACACATTGCTAAACACTGAGAATTTGAACACATCTGATGTAAATTTGCCTTCATCCATGAAATAAAATCTACATGCAATCGAAATGGATAAACCGTCTATTCATGTCAATGTTATTCTTCAACTAGATTATAGAAGCAAACTGTTTGCTACACTAAGCAGGAAAATTTGAAGGATGTTTAATTTGGGGACATTATACATTTTGACACCCCAATTTCAACAATATTAAAATACTGGAAATACATTGAACTTAAAATCAATAGGTGTAGTGATGGATGTCACTATCAAATAGAAATCTGAATGCAAAAGAACTTTAGAAAAATTCATGTAATTCACTGCTGTGTTTCATTATATGTCAATCAGAAACATTCAGTGACTGCATTCTTACTATTTTAAAAGTCTGATAGAGTTTAGCTTATGTTATCCACTGTGAATAGAGGTAGTCCTCAAGTTAAGACCACAACTGAGCCCAAAATTTATGTTGCTAAGTGAAACATTTATTAAGTGAGTTTTGTCCCATTTTATGACTTTTCTTGCCGTGGTTGTTAGACGAATCATTGCATTTGTTAAGTTAGTAATATGGTTATTAAGTGAATCTGGATCCAGCATTGACTTTGCTTGTCAGAAGGTCGCAAAATCTGATCACCTGACCCCAGGACACAGCAACCATCATAAATATGAACCAGTTGCCAAGCATCTGAATTTTAATCATGTGACCATGGGGATGTTGCAATGGACATAAGTGTGAAAAATGGTCATGTCACTTTTTTCAGATTTGTGTGGTTGAAAAGAAGAAAATGTAACTGATATGGTAACACCAGGGGAAAGCAGAAGACAGAAAATTGGAGAAGATCACAAAATGTTAAAATCTGAAAACTTGAAAGTTTTCAGATTTTGAAGTTGAAAAACTTGAAGTTGAAAGTTTATGACATAAACAGGCCCTAGTAATCCCCAGTGGTTATTGGCATAACTGGATGCCATACAATTTTTTTTAGAAGGCACATAAAAAATCTGGGCATTGACAAAATTTCAATTACAAAAGGCTGCACTTACACCAGTACATTATGGCACCCGAGGTTCTTGGAAAGAACTCAATACATATAAAAGTCAGTACAAGCTAAAGAACTGGCAGCTGTAATTTGACATTGCTGTGAACAGATAATAATAATATAGTTTTTTTTTTCAAAGTATCATCCATAAGAAACCTACAGATACAACATAGCAAACAGTCTTGAACACAATGTGGGACATTGTGTTCATTTTTTTATTATGCTCTCTCACTCTTTCTGTCTCTCCTGGCCTCTCTTGTTAATTATAGCTAATATCTTGCCCAGCTGGAATCTTTGCAGAGAACAAGACTCAATTAATCAAGGAAAATGGGTAATTTTCACATAGAATTTTGTGCGCTCACACTTAAAATGCAAATCTGAAGAACATTTTTTTTTACAGAGATACCAGAATCTAGAGATACAAGGCAGGTACCCAGACATTGCCAGATGTTTCTCGTACTGGATTTTATTTCTATTCTATAGGACAGCCTTGAGTGAAGAGAATTTTGGAGTATATTCCTCAACACATCTGGTGTGTGTGTGCGTGAAGGGGGGGAGACATATTGCTAGTGCTGTAGAATATCAATAGATGTTTATTTTAAAGGTTAATCATCAAGGAAATGGGAATGCATTTTTCTTTTCAAAAAATTATGTACCACATTTCAGAAAATACTGCTAGTTTTTAAAATTGTGGCAATGTAAAAGAATGCTACCCTTCTCATTCATGCTATATGTGAATAATTTCCACACATTTCCACACCTATTCTACCACATAATATGAGTGAAAATAGGGATAAGTCTGAAATATGTTGTTTCATGGTTTTCCCCCTAAGGTGTGTTAGCCAACCCAATCCAGCCGTTGTGTATTACATTCATTTATTCTGCAATAATTTCCTGTAGTTAGTTTTTTTATGATAGGCATTGACCCAAAACCAACCAAGTTAACAAAGCTGCTTTTTCAAGTAAAATAAAAAACAAAACAAATATATTGTAGGTCATTAAGGCAATCAAGGTATACCAGGTTTTATGAACTAGAAAACTAAATTTTGCCACATGCAGATAAATGAAATCATATTGCTCTGAAAAGAGTACCTGTACATAAAATAAATCAGAACTATCTTGGTAGATAGTTATGAAACAGGTCATTGTGTCCTTAAAGTGTAATGTTACAAAACAAGGTCTATAGATTCAATAACTTCTTATATACCACTACTTACACAAAGATATTGGGTGGATAGTAAAATGTGCTGTTGGGCAGGTTGGATAAAACATGCAAATGCTGTTTGGAATTAATTGGAACAATTATTGGATTGGGTGGTTATTAAAATGTGCTAATACTCTTTGGAGTTTAGGAACAGTTATTGGATTGAAACAATTTGCTGGTCCAAAACAAGAAATTGTTTCTGATTCCTCAGAAACACAATAATTTGTCTTGCAAGCTATAGGGTATTGTTTAAGTGCTGCAAGAGCTTGATTGTAGCCCATCATCAAAATAACCTCTTTTGAGGACCCAGACAGTTGCAGTTTTAGAAGGATGATAGTTTCCATGTTGATACATAATCATCTGCCATGTGGAGAGACACAAATATGACCTTGGAGAAACTATGTGGCAACAATTATAAAAAAAAAAAATCTTTTAAACCTGGAGAATGAAGAAACTATGGAAAAGAAATTCAAATTGTCTCTACCTTAACTCCCTGGCATATGAGGGAGAGAAGGGAAAACCCAACAGACTCTAAGAGTCCGTCACTTTATATCTATCAAATAAAATTCTAGCATTGTTATGAAATCTGTTTCCTCATTCTGACTACCTTGATCTGGTAAGCAATATCAAATAAACTAGATCTTCAAAAAAAGAAAAGAAAAAAGACTAGTAGGCAATATAACACAGAGTCATAAATCTATTTCTATTTTTGTCATATCAGCCCCTCTCCTTCACATGTTAGACATGGGATCATTTTCCTGCAGTGCTTCTAAGAGCAAGCAATGATCCCATTTTCATGTAATGGTTTAATGTTACATGGTTTAATATTACTTGCAGGAAGCCTTAGATTCACATATCACCTTTTTCTTCTCTATTACAATCAACAGAGAAAACCATTCCAGTTTTAAACTAAGCAATTTGATATTATGACTGAAAGAACAATGTAATGTTTAAAGCAAGCCAAAATTAACAAGCCTGGTTTCTGTTTCTGGACCGTTTCAAGTTTATTAAGTTTTAATTGATACTAACCAACAGATGTCTTCTTGCTGAAGCCATGCCCTACCGAAATCTCAAAAAATGCTCCTTTATACTGTGCAAATTATAGTTTACCATTATGTTGGAACCAGACTACGATCAATGTTTGGTTTAAAATACAATAGATAAAGATTTTCTCTAAGCAAATTTATCTCCTGGTGAATACATGAATCTATATTGCTTTCATGGCAACTATGAAAATTATTGGTCCTCATCTTTTTTTCTAAATGCTATCTTTTCTTTTTATTTTAACTTCTCAGTCTAGGTGCTCTATTTAAGTGTTTACCAGGTTCAGTCTTTTTCAGCTTCTTCAATTTCAGGCAGGATCAGGTAATCCTGTGGAAGATTGAAAATACACTAACAGTGCTTAATGGTTTTAGAGATAAATAGCAGCTTCATACTATCAATATTTTAACAAATTCCTAAAACTACTTAGCTGGGTAAATAAAAAAGCAGGACAAAATAGGGACAATAATTTGGGGAAATAGGTTTCAGAAAACACGATTTCAAGGATTCCTTGGTTTTGTGCAATATATATTACCAATCAACGCCTATTCACATCTGTTTGTATACATGAAGGCTCCGAGCATATAATCTCTGTAGCTAGAAAATGTATGATAAGAATGACCAATTGAACAGGCTCTCTTAAAAATGGGAACATATTCAATTTTCTTCCTAGATGAAGGGGAATGCACAAGATTCATTTCACTTGGAGATACATTTTCCTTGGTTATGATGTCAATGTATGGCTAGGTTGACTTGAAACTCTAAACACCTGGAGAGGACAGGATCATAAAGTAGCATTTCAGAGAAGACATTTTGACAATATACTAAGCGGAGGTGGTATTCAGCCAGTTCTGACAGGTTCTGGAGAACCAGTAGCGAAAATTTTGAGTAGTTCGTAGAACCGGTAAATACCGCCTCTGGTTGGCCCCCATCTATTCTCTGCCTCCTGAGTCCCAGCTGATCGGCGGAATCTTCTTTTGTTGCCCTGCACAGAAGAACGGAGCTGGAAAGCAGGTTAGTGGGGTGGGGAGGGAATGGGGATTTATAGTATCCTGGAGTGGGGTGGAATTTACAGTATCCTTCCCCTGTCTCACCCACTGAGCCACGCCCACAGAATTGGTAGGAAAAAAAATGAATACTACCACTGATAGTTAAGTACAGCTTACCATTTAAAAAAAATATTCTACATATATAAAAAAGCAAAAAGGCACTCATGCATCATCACAAAATCTCCAGAACCGAAAAGCCTACAAACCTGAAATTTGGCACGTATGTTCCTCTTGGCTTCTAGGTGCTCACTAAGAAAGGATTTTTTGAAATGACCATCAGAGCATTAGTATTTCTTATGTTATTATTAACATGCTCTGAAGCTAAGGTGTTCTACTCCCCCTCTCCCCCTGAAAAGAAATACGTTCCAAATGCAAAACACAAGCAGAGGAGAGGAATTTCAGTTTCAGTTTTACTTTCACAGCAGCAAGCAGCTTTACTACAAAACAATTGAGCTAAGCCACACCCAGGCTCCTTGCTATCTCCTTCTTGCTCACACAGCAAATACTGTTTCAGTTTCCAAACAGCTCTCTGATGCTTAGGAGTTCTACTCCCCCTCCCCAACTGAAAAGAAATCTATTCCACACTCTGATGCTAAGGAGTTCTTCTCCCTCTCCCCACCTGAAAAGAAATCTCTTCCAAATGCACAACACAAGCAGAGGAGAGGAGTTTCAGTTTCAGTTTTACTTTTATAGCAGCAAGCAGCTTTACTGCAGAACAGTTGAGCTAAGCCATACCCAGGCTCCTTGCTGTCTCCTTGCTCACACAGCAAATACTGTTTCAGTTTCCAAACAGCCCTCAACTCTCCCACACACTGACAGGACGCTAGCCAGATGAATACCGATCGATGCTGGTAGGCAGAGGCACAATTTCCCCCCCTATTTTCCTCCCCAAAAACTTGCCCGATCATATAGTTTCATAGCAAAGCACGGGTACCCTGCTAGTTAAGAAATACACATTAGTCTCCAAATAGTTCTCCCTCCACAAAATCCTTAAGATCATTAGGAATGGGAGTTTGGGGGTCTAAGCAGGTATTAAAATCTAAATTATCTAACTGCAACCCTAGCTGAGAATAGAGAAAGGGTAGGTATGGAGCCATGCAAGAACATTACTGAACTGAAACTATGTTATGTTTTCTCTGCTTAGTAGATTACAAGGTCAGTGTGCACAGAGCAATTGTGTAGGGTTTTCCCCTGACCTGATTGCTAGCATCATTCTTTGCCTGAGGCCTATTAAACTCATTTTACGAAGTCTGGCAGGCCAACTATTGTATGTGAAAGAAGTTGAGAGGGACAATTTGTTCTCAGTTTAGTGCATGTTTGTCATCGAAGGACAATATCCAAGAATCTATATAAAAGAAACATGTCACAAATCAGTTAGGGGCTTTAAAAAATGAAAAAGAAAGAAAAGTTGAAAACCATGTTGTTTCCTTTTCATTACCTGTCTATGATAATTGAGCATTTAATTGGTTGTATACATTTTTTATACTGAGTCTTTTTTTGAAACACTATTACCACTAACTGTGTGCTAATATTTTTGCTCATATTGATTTTATTCCTGCTGCTTCCTTATTTATTATTTATTATTCTTAGATTATGGTCTGAATTTAAGCATAGAGTTGAGGGGGTAGCTGCATCATCATAATCAACAAAATAAATGTGGCATCCAAGCCATTCTAATTGTGTGTGTTTTAAACTCTCTTTTCACAAGAAAAAAATTCATGTGTTCCTTCATTTAAGAAAACTGGCAAAATATATCTGTGCAGATTAATTCGAGTTCACCTTCATCTACAGGTTTTATTCTGCTTTTCGGAATCTAACTAACTTACACAGTACATTTTGTGTCAGCTGATTCAGGGTGAAGAGGTATATTATGATTACTGACCCTAAAAGGAAAATAAAAAGTAGCTATTTATTGTAGCATCTTTAAGTGATTAATGCATTTTGCATATAGCTTCTGCCAATATCCATCCACAGTCAATAATAAGGTAAGACAATCTTGCAAACCTTGCACAACAGTCATGGGTCAACAGGGTGAACAATAGTGGACTTAGGATACAGCCAGTGGAGCTATTCAAATAATTTAACACCCGGTCATCCAGGGTAAGGTTGGCTGTTGTGGGAGGCATGGCCCAACCTGACCCTGGGTGAACCAATTGTTAAACTACCCCACCCCCGCCACCATGAAAGTGGATCGTGGGTGGTGCACTGCACCGCAATGAAGAAAGTGGGCAACAGAATGGCTGGAACGAGGGAAGGAGAAGGAGCAGGGAGAAGAAAGAGAGAAAGTGTCCTTCTCCTTCCTTTGCGCTGGCCGCTCCATTGCCTGTTTCTCGTTTGCAACACAGGATCCACTTTGATAGCGGAGGTGGGTGGGTAATTTGACAACCAGTTCATGAGAACCGGTGAAAACCGGCTGAATTCCACCACTGGATACAGCCCTGAGGAGAACTTGTGCTCAAGAAAATGGTGTTAGAAATATTAGTCCCAACTCACACATACTGGGGCCTATCAGTGAGAAAATCAAGAATCCAGTTGCACAAAGGAGTATTAAAACCTAAAAGGCCCAGTTTATCTACTAAATGCTGAGGAATGATTGTATTAAATGCCAAACTGAAGTCAACAAACGGCATTCACACATAAGTATTTCTTTCCTCTAAGACCACCAAGCTCAGATGGAGAGCAGAGGAAATGGCATCTTCTGTGGAGAATATTCAGACGGTAAGCAGACTGAAGTGAGTCAAATGCTAAAGGGAAGCTGGATACAATAAAGTCCTTTAGCAGCCTTTCAATACATTTCATAATGACGGACATAAGTGCAACCAGACGATAAGACTCATATTTGAAGACTTTTGGGGGATTGGCAAAATAATGGCAGTCTTAAAACACAATGGGACCACTGCCTGCTGCAATGAAAGATTGAAAATATATGTAAAAACACAAGCTAAATCATCTGTATACTCCCTAAGAACTGGCTCAGGGATATTATCCGGGCCTGCCACTTTCCAAATATTAACTTTCCACAATGTCCTCCAGACAGAGGTAACATCAAAGCTAAGTACTTGCTTATCAGGGTGGGACACAGCTTTCCTTGAAGGGGAAGTATTTGATGCCTTGAATCTTCAAAAAAATGTGCTCAGTTCATTAAAAAAGTCTGTGTCACCATTACAACATAATGGAGCTACCTCATAGTCCAGGGCTGTCAAACTCGCAGCCCACGAGCCAGATGCAAAGAGGAAAAAAGTCCCAACACATCATGTGATGATGCGAGTTTGACACACCTGTTATAGTCTGTATCTGCACTTGTGAATGAGAGAATACTTTTCTGATAGTGACTAGCTCAGATATCCTTCAGTTTGGGGTAATTTTCCCTTAATTTTGTAATACACTGTATTTCACATGATGATTTTTAAGTGTCCTGACAAAGAAGTATGCAACATTTACAAGATTGTAGAAATCACAGGAAATCCATTCCTAGTGGATCTTTTTGATTTAGCTGAGAAAAACATTGTTCAATCAGTTTATTGAACTTCACTGCAAAGAATTACAGAATACAATTAACTGCCATCATAGCATTGTTGACTAAAATTTATTCTCTTCAGAAGAAGATACAATGTGGTCTCAGAAATCTCAAACTTTTCCCCTTTCCAGCTGAGGAATTTTAGATGAGGTAATAAAAACCAGTATTTGGACTGGGTTAAGTAACTAGCCTACCTCTGACCAGGTCATTATGATGTTCAGAAACCTCAGTGCATCTCATCTGATCATCTTATAAATCAAGCTCTGATTTATTTCACTACCATAATTTAAATAAGTCAACTTTGAGAAAGTTTAAATTCCACTTTTGAAATTCATGAATAATAGACTGACAGCTGTAAACATTTTGCAGCATGTTCTGACAAAGAGTCATTTATTTTATGAACAGTGATGAAGTATAGCAATTTAAAAAAAATTAATACTTCAAAACTTTTGACAATATGCAATCAGCATTTTGTACTTGCTGAGTTACACACAGCAAACAGAAATGACTTGTCTCAGCAATTCTTTGGATTAGAAATAACCCATGAAGCAAAGAAAAACTATCAAATGCAGTGAGTATATCTTGAACTAGAAGTCTACCAAGAAAGCATCAGATAAACATTTATGATTATTCTTCCAGATCTTTTCTTAAATCCTCATCTAAGATATAAAAACTTCTCTGAACAAGCCTATATTTTTCAAATCACTTGTTTGGATTTGGAAATTTACTCTTTTACTTTTAAATCCACAAACGCAAGTAATAACCAAAAACAATGGCAATTTCTCTTAATAATCTGACCATCTTTTATTTGCGGCTGGAGACATATACCATGGGGAAGAAGTATAAAAAACTAGGGGAGAATAGCTGCATAAACAGGAAGAGGGAGGGAGGGAGAGACAGAGACAAAGAGAAAGAAACTTTAAGGCTCTTCACTTCCTGAATAATTTGAAGCCAAAGAGCAAGCTTCCAGTTTATAATCTGGTAATCTTCATTCCACAATGCAAGTATTTCAGGTGTAATATTAAAATATTAATGGAAATAACCGTAAAAGAAATTGTCAAAGGACAATGAAAATGAAGTCTAGAGTTTGTTTGCTTTTAAATTGCATACCGTGATTGAGATTCTATTATCTGGTGGATGAAATTAATGCTAAATGGCCAAAATGCCAAGAGTGTAGCAGAATTCTCTTTTGACTGTTGCTATAAAGCAGCTGTACTAATCTATTCATATTAGTTTCACCTGATTGCCTCTTTTAATGTAGGTTACCAATTGCTCTGAAATGAACAGACCAAATGCTTAATACTCTGAAGATCTGCTCTGGTATTTTTAACTTTTCAAGCCCCCTACATTTCTAATTCCTATTTGCCACAAAACATAAAGGACTCTTTGACTTATTTTAACAAACAAAGAAAAACCAATTTATTTTGCATCAACACTGGCCACATTCTTTAACAATTAGATTAAACAAGTCCCGTTTTAGGAGACTGTTCAAATATATATTTTTAAGAGATATCTCTAAAAGGGAATCTAGGAGAGGTTAGGATCCCACTCTGGATAGGATTTCAATGCTTTTCTGGGTGGATTTAATCCCTTTCTAAATTTAGTTATTATTTGGTAATGTTATTTTTCATTATATTGCATCATTTTATATTTTAATTCTATTATAAGGATTGTAACCATCTCAGATTTCGGCTGGATTGGAGAACACATAAGCTCCCTAAATATACTGTACCCAAATTTTTTTTAAAAAAATGAATTGCAACTACAAATATGGCCAACCCCCTCCCCACACACAGAGGTGCGCTGCTGGGGGTTTGCAGGGGTTCAGGAGAGCCCCTAGCTAAAATACTGTGCAGTTCGGAGAACCCTCAAATTCCACTCCTGGTCGGTCCCACCCACCCCACCCCTCCCAGGAGTCCCCACAGGGCCGGTTTTGGATGTACGTAAGTGCAGGGCGCGCACGGAGGCTCAAGGAGGGCAAAAAACAGGCATCCCAGAAGTTCGGAAAGTCTGGAAATGGCCTCATTTCCTGCTTCCAGGGAGCCTCCGGAGCCTGGGGAGGCAGTTTCGCCCTCCTGGAGGCTCGACGAAAGGCTCCAGAGCCTGGGGAGGGCAAAAATGCCCCCCTGCCATGGTGCAGGAGGCTGACTAGGCCACGCCCATCATGGCCACACCCATCCAGCAACCGGGCAGAGAACCCTTTGCTAAAATTTTTGAAGCCCACCCCTGCCCATACATACATGAATTCCAGCCTTATTGCTACAGAGAGCGTTTCTGCCCTCAGCTTAAAGATGTCCTCCTGTCAGACTCCGTAGGAAGGGGCTGAATTTCATTATGGCTTCTCCACAGCAGGGTCTGATCCATCCCCACCAGACTGAACTGGTTTGCTAAATGGCTGCTTGGTCTCCATTGGGTTGAACAGACTGTATTAATAATGGCTAAGACCAATATTATCTACTAAAGTAAGGACTTTAGGGAAAAGAGATAAACAATAAAGAACTTAACACAGGTGAGAAACAAATCCCATGGAGGCCTCTTATTACACATATCCTATGACAAGGAGAACAAAACTACCAGGTAACCCAAATGGTTTCTGTAAAGAGAGCAGCAATTAATGGAACAAGGGGTCCAACTTTTTTCTATACCTTGGGGGATATGATACCTCAGGATATGGTGATGCAAGCCCAAAGGCAACCCTTCCTAAAAATCAGCCAAGTCTACTCTACCATTTCCTACTACAATTTACAACCAAATTTTTCAGAGGTCAAATGGAGTGGAATGGATGGTAGACAGCATGCAGGCAAGACACGCAGAAGCAGGGCTGTCCTGGATAATCGCATATACTGTATATATACTGTAAAATATATATATATATACTGCGCATATACTGTAAAAGCCTAAAAAAAAAAATCCAGTCCCCTAAACATGCACAGAATTGCCCCCACACTTGTTGACATTAGAAGGACATGATTTGTTGTTGGGGTGGCATGCTTTTTTATGGTACAAGGGAACTAAAATACAGGGACATTTTAGAAGACATCATATACGGGAGTCTTTGTGGTTAAATTGGGAGAAGACTAAAAGACAATGTTATTTGAAAATTCCAGTCTGTTTATTGACTATTGAAGCATTTTCTTATCCTATAATATACAAAAAGGAACAAACAGTTAGATATGGGGAAATATTGAATGAAAAGGGTGAACTTAAATCGATGCAAAATCTAGAGGAACAAGGTATAAAGATGAATTGGTTTTCATATGCGCAAATACATTCAAGGTATGATAAAGATCTCAAAACAGAAGGATTCTATGATAAATTGACTGACTTAGATAAGATTTTGACAGGTACTGATGAAAAGGTGATTCAAAAACTGTACGGATACTTATTAGAAATTAAACTAGAAGAAGAACAAGTTAAAGAAACTATGATTGCTTGGGGGAAGAATTTTGGATATGGGATTGATTTAGAGAAATGGCAAAAATTGTGGTCTCAAAATTATAAAATGACAATGTCAACAGCATATAAAGAAAATTTGTATAAGATGTTTTACAGGTGGCATTTCCCCCCGACAAGAATAGCAAGAATGTTCAAGAATAAATCCGAAAAATGTTGGAAATGTCATCAGATACCTGGCTCATATTACCCTATGTGGTGGACCTGTGCGGACGCTAGAAAATACTGGACTGAAATCCACATATGGTTGGAAAAAATGACAAAAAAACATATAGACTTGAAACCAGAGATATTTTTATTGGGAATTTTACCTGATACATATAGCAAAGATTTGAAATACCTGATTGTAAATGTATTAACAGCGGCTTGGATTGTATTTGCTAAAAACTGGAAAAATGAGAAAATACCATCGCAGGAGGAAATCATTAAGAAAATATTGGAATGTGCTGAAATGAGTAGATTGACATTTGAAATTAGAGAACAAGAGGATAAACAATTTTATAAAATTTGGGACCTTTTCTATCAATGGTTAGATAATAAAATACAATAATGAAATATGTAGAATTTTAGAAAATAATAAATATATAAAGATGTATTTTTTTCTTTTTTACTATATCTATAAAAAAAAATTTAGGATAGATTTGGGAGGATTATATGAATTGTTACAAAATAATACTAAGTAAATTATAGTTATCTCGCAAAATATGAATAAAATTATTGTCAAATGATTGATTAGTAATGATACTAGGGTATTCAATTTCTGATTGATAATATGAGCTATTATGCAATGTAACTGTAATTGAAGACTATGAAATGGATGCACAAAAAAAATTGTAAACCAACCGGCACACTGCTTGTATACTTATGGAAGAAAGTTTGATGTTTTTATGTTTTGTTTGTTTATGTTTGTCTTTAAAAATCAATAAAAAATTTACCAAAAAAAAAAAAATTGCCCCCACAGGAAAAAAAAGTGAATGGAGGAAAAGACTGGAGTTGGAGAGAAAACTTGGAAATCAAACGTTTAGCTGGATAAAGTTATTCTGGTGAGTTCTGCTGAGGAGCATAGGCTGTCTGAAGGTTCCTTTGTTATGCTGAAGAGAAAGGGACAAAGCACAGTACAGCATCTCAGCATTGAGATAATTTTCTCTATATGGACTGTGCTGGTTTTCTTCAATATCGACGGTATAGTTCTTTTTACAATTAATAGTGCATACTTACACAGGCATAATTACAAAATGAATTAGGTATGGATCTGTTTGCAGGAGTGTTCTTCCTCCCCATCTCTCTGATGAATTGGGGCAGATCTGTTTGCAAGGTTTTTCTTTTTCTTTTTCTCTCTATGCATATATATAAGGATTTATCAGGATTACAGTCTTTATTAACTAAATAATCATGAATGAAATGAATATGAATGTTATATGTGTAGCATGATCCTGAGAAAACTGAGTCATCATTTATTCACAGCTGTTTACAACTATCACCGGGAGAATTGTAAACTTTTATGACCTGAATGATAAACTTTTATTGGCTGGATGGTAAACCTTTATTGTATTGAGCTGCAACTATCACTCTTTATTTTATTTCTATTTGATTTGATTTGTCAATCGCTTACAAGATAATAGGTATAAGTATAAACATGAGTAAGAATACAGGAAATAGGTACAAATAAATGGGGACAATAGGACAGGGACAGGAGGCACGATGGTGCACTTATACACGCCCCTTACAGACCTCTTAGGAACTCAACTTTCTTGTATAGATTATAAATTGTTAGAGACTGCAATATTTTTATAGTTATAAACCTCTTCACTCTTATGAAGACTACTATTTTTGTATAATCATTACAATATATATGTGTGTGTGTGTGTTAATGTGTTAAAAACAAGCTATTTCATTTTTTACTCTCAGCTGAGATATTTTTTTCTTTTCAGCTAAGTTTTTGTTTTTCTTTTCAAATTTTATTCGTCTGTCATTTTTTAATACATCTGTGGATTACAAACTATATCAAGAGGGCAACATCAACATTAGCCATAGAAGGGATTGAAAGGAGAACTTAGAACGCCTAGAACTAAGGTGAAATAATTCCCGACAGTGTAAACAATTAACCAGTGGAATGGCTTGATTTCAGAAGTTGTGGATGCTCTGTCACTGGTTTTTGAGAAGGGATTGGACAGCCATTTGACCCAAATGGTATAGGTCCTTTCAACTCTGTTACTATGTTATTCTAGAAGACTAACATTTAAGAATAGAAATTTCAGTTTAAATTTTCTTTTTTTTAAAAAAAAATCTTCTAAATTTTGTGGAATTTTGAAAATGAACTTCCATAATTTTTAAAATTTTGAAAACAAAAACCCTTTTAATGAGGAGGCCTGGTAGACCAGCGTAGAGGGGGCCCAGCAGCCCAGCTGGGTGGAGGCAGTGAGGAGGCTAGCTGAGCAATGGTGGAAGGGTGCCAGGTGGCAACAGACCAACAGTAGACTAGCTGAGCAGCAGTGGCGTAGAACTAAATGGCAGAGGAGCGGAGTGCTTAGGGCAGTGATTGAAAGCAGTGTAGCAGACCAGCTGAGCAGCAGAGGCACAGAGCTAAGTATGACAGTATACCAGAGCAGGGGTCTCCAACCTTGGCAACTTTAAGACTAGCGGACTTCAACTCCCAGAGTTCCTCAGCCAGCTTTGCTGGCTGAGGAACTCTGGGAGTTGAAGTCCGCTAGTCTTAAAGTTGCTAAGGTTGGAGATCCCTGTACCAGAGCATCTACAGCAACAGCTGAGCAGCAGTGAAGCAGAGTAAGTGCCCAAACCAGCATATTGTACCCGGAAATACTGGCAGTTGCCAGTCAATCAAAGGGCAAGAAAGCAGGGGGGGGGGAGGATAAGTACAAAACACTTTGGGACATGGATGAGAGAGATAAACTTTCAATGCAGGGAGTAGAGGGTTAAGAGCATCTCCTAGAAAACAACCAGAGATTTCCAGCAAAAGGGTCAAGAACTTTTGTACATTTTTAAAATCTCTGAATTTTTATAAAAAAATCCTGTTTTTCCTTCAAATTTTCATTTTTTAAAAAACTTTTTAAATTTCTTTTTTCAATTAAAAAGAATGGAAAACAGTTCATTTTAATTCTTTAGAAATTTTTATATTCTTCAGAGTCTAAGAGGAAATTTTTTAAAAAAAATTATGGAAAAAGAGAGAGACTTTTTCCATATCAATCTTTTTTATTCGTTTAATACTATAAAATATAAAAATACAAAAGCAAATAATAGGAAAAATAGGGGAGGGAAAAAGGAAGAGAAAAGTACAGAAAAGAAGGAAAAAAGAAAGAAAAGGCACTGACTTCCGACCTTTACAAAGTCTTAGTAAAACCACAGTTGGAATACTGCATCCACTTCTGGTCAACAAAATACGAAAAAGATGTTGAGACTGTGGAAAAATGCAGAGAAGAGCAGCAGAAATGATTAGGGGGCTGGAGGCTAAAACATATGAAGAATGGTTGCAGGAATTGGGTATGTCTACTCTAATGAAAAGAAGGACTAGGGGTGACATGATAGCAGTCTTCCAATATTTGAGGGGCTCCTACAAAGATGAGAGGGTCAAACTATTTTCCAAAGCACCAAAAGATAAGGTAAGAAACAAGGGATGGAAACTAAGCAAAGAGAGAAACAACCTAGAGCCAAGGAGAAACAGAAGCTTCCAATCTTCATTGAGCGATCAATTTTTTGAGTACATGCTACTTAGATTAAGGCAATTCTTTTAGCATACAGTCCTAGGTATGCAGTCTTTCGAGGCAAAAAAACAACAACACCAGAAGGATCCCTGGTCTGAGAAGAGCTGAAAATAAAAGAATGGGCCTTGAAAGGAGATAGTTGGAAAGCCAAATAGTTTCAGCAGGAAAAGAAGTAAAACCAATTAAACTGAGTGATCCTTTTTATAACTGCTCTTGTTTTGCAATTATGAGGATTGGCAGGAAACAAGTCAGGGATATGCCAGGATACAAGGATTGATAGAGCCCCCCCACCCCCCAAATAAGACACACAGAAATGAATAGGACGTAAGTAATGAATATGGAATCTAACCGAAAGCAGTAAATTAATGCCAGTTTGCCTCTGGGAGCCTACCATCCAAACTAATTTCTGCTATAGCGTTTGAAAGCAACTTAATACAGAATAGCATCTGTATTATTGCTTCTAATGTCAGAGACTATAGTTACATCAGCAGCAGCAAGGAAATAATGATCAGTCCTGTTATAACTTCAACTCACAGCAAATTAAGATTAAGATTGCTCGAATAGGAAAGAAACCCAAGGGCACTTTCAGCACAGGCCCTTTTCTGCCCTTCGTCTGCTTGAAAAGGATTTTTAAGTTGGTTGCAAAACATGTTCATTCCTGAATAGAGGCAGGGGACAGCATAAGCTTACCCAGTGGTTTCTTCCAGATGACTAAACAGGGTGCATAAAAATCAAAATTCACTTAATATCCACATTCCAAGATAAGGCAGGTCCAGGAATAACAAAATATTACCCACCCCCCTTCCTACAGAGAAAAATATGTTTTCCCTTCTCATGAAGCTGTTGTGCAACTTCATCAGCAAGCCTGATCTTAATCACTCAAGTCAACTTCCAGTACAGCCATTTCCTCTGGGGAGCCTGAAAATGTAGTGATTGAAAGTTGCCCATGAAATCTATCACGAAACTCCAAATTCAGATGGGGGAGGGGAATCAGATTAGGAGGAGGTTCAAGCCCCATGAAGGTGTGAGCTCCATGACAGATGGAGTTGAACATAACGAAAGATTGTTATATGTTATGAGCCAAGCCACAACTGGACCATTCTGGAGAAGATGATACAGTTCCAACAATATATAAAGGTAGAATTCTGATTTAAAATAACAAAACATGACCAAATAAGCTCATTTGATGCCTTCCCAGCACAGATGTCTTCTCTGTATGCTTTGGGCTGTTCTGTGTGTGGTATTTATACCGTGGCTGTAGTGTGTAGCTTTTTAGACGTAGATTGGAGTGTTTCCAAATTACCTTTAAAGGCAGACCTACATGGAAATTCTATCAGTAGTCTGGCTGTAGCCAATGTATGTCAGCTGAATCCCTAATTTCAACGGATAGTTAGGACTGCAGAAAAAACAATTGTAACCAACTGCCTTCTATTGGGAACCTGTATACTACATGAGCCAAAAAAAAAAGTGGGGGGCTGGGAAAATATCTACACATCCTGAACATAAACTATTTCAACTTCTCCCCTTATTGCATGTCAAAACAACTAGACACAAAGGCAGTTTTTTCCCCATGCTATCACTCTGCAAAACAGCTAATTCCCACTGCACTATTTTAGGCATAAAGAAATTTACCCATGTAATAGGGCTGTATGATATTACCCTTCTCATCTTACCATTTGTCTCATCTTTTCTACTACCTTCTCCTATTGGTATCTTATGATTTGTCACTTGTTGTTTATATTTTATGATTTATTATGATTGTATCTTATGATTTATGATCTATGACTTATCACTTTGTTGTTTTTATGTACACCGAGAGCTTATGCACTGGAGACAAATTCCTTGTGTGTTCAATCACACTTGGCCAATAAAAAATATTCCAACTCCAACTCCAATATTCCAGTTCAGCTTTCTCCAGATAGGGCTGCAGTCACTGAATTCATCCAACTCTGTAAAAGGCATTCCAGGAACAATGGACATACCTTCTGCTCCATAGAAAGCATGAAGCTTTCTTCCCCAAACCCCAAAAAGTTTCTTCCCCAAACCCCAAAAACTTTAACCTTAGACGGTCTACTATTGACCTCACCCCTTTCCTAAGAGGTCTGTAGGGGGCGTGCAGAAGCGCACCAACGTGCCTACCATCCCTGTCCTATTGTTTCTTTTTTATTTTTATTTCTTTTATTTTTCTTGTATGTATCTATTTCATGTATCCATAACTATGTTTATACTTATACTTGTTATCTTATAATTGCTTGACAAAATAAATAAATAAATAAATAAATAAATAAATAAATAAATAAATAAATAAATAAATAAATAAATAAATAAATAAATAAATAAATAAATAAATAAATAAATAAATAAATAAATAAATAAATAAATAAATAAATAAATAAATAATATATAAAGCCTAAAAGTGTTCCTGAACCTTGACTCTCCATTAAATCTCTGCAGAAGCCAAAGGATTAGGGACAAGCCTTTTGTCCCTAATAAGCAACCACTCCATTTTTCAACAGCAAAGAAAAGATCAATCAAAATGAGTGAACTTTTTTTTTTAAAAAAAGCTACTTATAAGTTGTGAAAATGGAAAAAAGTAAATTCCTTTAATTAGGACTACCATACTTGAAGCAATGATCTTCCAAGATTGCTCTTTGTCATAAATAGGAAATTGCATAGTAAAAGCAGGAGGTGATGACACTCTTCATCACACCAAAAGTAAAAGTTATTACCTTGCCAGGCAAGTATTTCATGATGAAAAAACCCACAACCATTAGAAATTTTATCGCTTAGACATGCCATACAAGGTCCCTGAAGAAGACTATCAGGCACATAATGTCCAGTCTTTATATTTTCCCCAAGATTTCCAATACTAGACTCGGTATGTTTAAGTTTTCCTTACACTCTAAGGATCACTCACAAAATTTGGGGAAAAAAATCCTAAGGTAAAGAAAATATGTGTTCCTTGTGTTATTTTTAATAACAAGTTAAAAATAAGGAATGCATTTGGGGGGGAGGGGGAGGAAAGAGAGAAATTTACAAAAAGAAGATTCACTTCCACTTAGTTTTAAACTTCTGTGGTATAACTTGTAGAGCAAGAATATAATAATGTTCTTTGGTCACTGCAATAATGGAACCCCTAGAGAAGGAATTAATTTTAACAATATCAAAGTTAAAAGACTAGCAAATTCACTTCCACTTAGTTTTACACTTCTGTATACCAGAACGTGGTTTTCAAAGAGTAAAAATACTGCTTTGTTGAAAAAGATCCTCTGAATTCTGGTTATTTTCATAGGCATAGTTATATATAATTAAATCATAATTCTGAAAAATGTAGTCATACAATCATATTCTTTCTCATTCTCTAATCATTTCAAATCTTTGCAGACACTGAAAATGTTATTATCATTGCACATAAAACAACATAATTAAGATGTTCAGTTAATAAGTCGTAATACAATGAACATAACAATGTGTTTCTGAGTAGATAACTTTACAATGTATACAGTAATCAAAACAGCTGGCTCACAGTATTTGACTAAAATGGTATTTATAATGAACCAAAGGCTAGGCCTGTTTATGTATAAGGCTAGGCTATATGTACAGTATGCATATTCTGTAATGTCAGAGCATGTCAGTTCTTGCTTTCTTTAGGATGCTGCCCTTATAGAAAGCAGAGGGATGCAGTGCTACAGACTGGAAGGCATAAATGTACTTCGGTGCGTGCAAGACTCCTCACATAGCTCCTCTCCTTAAAGCAGCTGAATCTTTTTCCAGCACTGCCTGGCTGCCCTCTGCAGCTTTTGTATCATGCACATGGCTAAGGCATCTTCGTGCCTTGCAATCCCAAAAGCTGTACAGACAAACTAAAAAGCACAGGAACTCTGAAAGGAGAATCCACTTTAAAAAGTAACAGATAATATACAATGGTTAAATTAGAAAAGTTTAGTTTAAAAAAAAACACAACAAAAATGTAAAATTAAAACATCGTATACAAAATGAGGCTTTGGAAGAAAAACCTTATATTTTCTCCTGTATGCAAATATCTGGATTCTTTTGACTCTTATTCAGATGCTTCAGAAGTTAGAAGTGTGACGGTCCTTTGAAGGAGTGGACAGGGAAGGTGGTAATGTTCAGGAGGAGTTTTTAATCTCTTTGTCTGCTATATACAAAGAACCAGTATATTCTGCCTTCTAGGATTAGGGTTTCTTTGATGCTTTTGGGACCACTCTGCCAGAAAGAACGGTTGGTAAAAAGTACTGAAGGGGTTTCTTTGCTGGGGAAGTGTCAAAATGTGAGGTTTTTTTTAAAAAAAGTTTTCTCTCCCTTGTGCAAATAGATACGGTTTTCTTTCTCTTGCTCAGATGTCCTGGGAAACATCAGGATCAGTACAGTGTGAAAGAACAGCTGAGAAATTGTCAAGAGGGGGCCTGAGGAGAAGAGCATAAATTTCTCATCTCTATGCAAGTGAGCATTATTCTGTCTCCTGCAGAGGCAACTGGACTTTCTGAAAGTCCAGTTGCCTCTTGAAAAAGCACCTTTGGGACAACAGTGACCTGAGTGACTGAGAATCTCCATAGATGTCTCCTGCATAGGTAGTTTGGAAGACAATAGGGTCACTGTCTGGATCAGGGGTGCCAAACTCAATTTCCTTGAGGGCAGCATCAGGGTTGTGTTTAACATCAGGGGGGCGGGGTGGCCAGCTCAACATCACTTGTGTTGGGGACGCCTGTGTGGCCTGAGCACTCTGCCAGTGAAAACAGGCTCCCGAGCTCCATTTTCAGCTACGACAGCCTCCTGCAACCCTCTGCCAGTGAAAACAGAGCTCGGGAGGCCCCCCCACAGCCCTCGCAAGCTCCGTTTTCAGCTGTGACAGCTTCCTGAAACTCTGCCCATCTGAGCTCTGTTTTCATTGGCAGAGGCACTGTGGGCAGGTCCTTCGTTGTTTCCAGGGCAGCCCTGCAGGCCAGATCTTAGTACCCCATGGGCCGGATCCGGACCCCAGGCCTTAAGTTTAACACCCCTGGTCTAGATGGCAAGAATGGAATGTAGGAGGAGAAGACTGGGAACCCCACTGCTTCCAGAGATATGGCTGAGAGAAGCTGAGAGGATTGCTGTGAAAGACTTGAAGGGAAGCTTTGATTGGATAATCCCAAGTAAAGCTTATTTGGAAACTGAAAGAGGGACTTGCTTTGGAACAGCAAATTCATTCAGATGGCTTTTTCCGCTGGAATTATTGCAGACAACATACTGTGCTGCACTTTCACTTCCACATATATTGCATGAGGGGGCTCTGATATAACTACCCCATGGGGCCAGCTTCCTGGACATGGGCGGCCGCAAGCTTTCACTTTGTCTGTCCTATATAGTAATTAAGAGCTATATTTCTAGTTAGCCTATCAGTGCAACTGGGAACTCAGCTCCCAGTTGCTCAGTTTTTTCTATGAGAGGCGAAGGCTTTTAAGAGGTGTAATGGCATGACTGAAAATTTTGTTTATTCTTTCTTATTCTTATTTTTTTTAACCGCAGCCTACCTACCCTAACTCTATAGCAGTGGTTCTCAACCTTTTTTTTCACCATAGATACCCTTTAAATACCTTTTGTAGCCATGGAAATGGTCACCGACTCTCAAGACTTAAATCATAACATTTCTTCAGGACTTTTTGGACCCCCTGTGGTGACTCTGCAACCCCACCAAGGGTCTGTGGACCACAGGTTGAGAACCACTACGCTGTGGTATTGTAGTTCACGATACTAATCTGCTTAAGTTGCCTCCACCAGTTCACTAAGAATATTGCCAATAAGCCACAACTCCAACACAATTGAAGTCTTGCTGCCACTTGATGAGTGATTTCTTTTCTAGGAGCCGTCATGTTTGTCTACTGATTGTATTAATCCTCCTGACACCCCCAAAGTCCTAGCAATCAGGGGAACAAACTACATATACACACGGAAACAAATCAATGGTTCTTCTTCTTCTTAAATCTAGACCAGAAAAGGCCACATTTTGCCAGTAAGCCAAAGTGAGAGTTCCTACCTGCCACCTACAAATAGGTTTGCCAAGCAGCTATGCCAACCCCCAGTATACAAGAAAAGTAAGAGATCAGTAATCAGAAATAACAATGTGCAACACCTTACAAGGACAAATCAACTAACATTCTTCACAGTAATTCAGAAAACCAAGTGGAAAACTAAAGAGATTTTTTTGAAAGATTGTATTTTTAAATTGGAATCAGTTATATTCATTGGTCCAGCTAACATCTGCATAGGCTATTTGTTAGATAATTTGGACACTGAATGATATAGTCATTTCTTCATCTTTACTATCTCTGCCTTCAGAAAGCTACAGGGAGAACATCTTAAAATTATTGTGGGATATAGTTGAAACCTGACAGAATTAATTTTTTCTAGTCAATTTACAGTCCCTGAAATTTTCATTCTATACTAGCAAAATAAGAAGTTTCTTTAGGAGCTTTGAATTTTCCTCATTATAATTTACAGACACATTTTTTAAACATTAAAGCTCAAAGCTTAAACAGCTGAAATGAGTAGATTTGCCCTCAAATCTCAAATCAAAAACTCACAGCAAATCATGACATTTTTAAATATTGAATCTCAATCAGATTATATCAATTCTGATTTACACAGGTCATACATAATATTGGTCACTGTCTTTGTAATCTGATCCCACTTCATCAGGGACAGTACTTGTATTTTCTACTTACTTATGTTACTTTCTCTTCCATCAATTTCAGCTGTGCTTTTAAGGAAAATGTTAACTTATTAACTTTAATGCTCATGACAGTGTCACTAGAATGTATTTTAAGGGCTAAATTAGACATGACATTTCCAAACTGCAATAGAATATTGCAGTCACCTAGAATAGCTTTTGTCACCTTCATAGAAGGTGAAAATAAAGCCGGGAGATAAATGATTAAAAACCAACCACCTATGGTCTCCATTCTTGGACAATGCTGCATTCTATAGCTGCTATTGCTTTACTTTGAGAGAAAGTAACATCAACAAAAAGTTTCTACTACTAAGATGACCTAGAATTTGGAAATTAGAGTTGAATTGCACAGACTTAACTATGTATTCAATAATCAATTTTCATTTTGAATTATGAGGAAAATATACCAAAGGGGGAGGGATACCTAATTTGTGCTCCTTCCTAGTATATCAACACCCTATCTGCTCACAGTAGCTTCTACAAACTTCATAAGCATTTTCAAATAGGCATTGGAAATAGATTGTAATCAGATAGACATACCTATCTCATTAAAACCGCTGTAGCCCAGCTCCTGCCTGCTTAACCCCAATTCTTCAAGGTCCAAACACTCAAATCCTGGTGGACACTGGTAACCTTCTTCTGATGCTTTTGAACAATGTGTGTCTGGGATTGCCAAATTATTCCAGGTTATGTTTCTATTGGGATGACAAGGAAATCAGTTAGTCAAATTGAATGCTATCTCGGCAATCTTGTTCTTTCTGCAGAGTACAAAGAGATGGAAAGACTATCTGGTTAGCTTCCACCTTTACCTCCTTGAATATCCAAATTCATTGCCTGCACAGAAATAACAATCCTGTATAAAAATTAGGTGCCAGGGAGTAACTGAAGAATAATGGATAGCGACAGAGTTATCAACTGAAGAAGGACTTTCTGGGAACTGGGAACAATATGAATACTCTTTATCAAATTCACACATCATCTTTAAATGGAATAAAGGCTCAAGAAAATGGGGAAAGGACTTGAAATGATTGAAAGGATGTATCCCTCAACAAATTAAGATCTACTGTAGGGCAATCCAATGAAGGAGAGTGAGGAAAAATGGGAAAAAAGCTATTAATATAAGTTATGTATACATTCAAAAGCTAAACGATAAAAAGGGACAAGTGATTTACTTGAAAAGATACCTTCTATCTTTAAATAAGTTATTTTGGAGTAGTCCTATTTATTTTCCCTCTCCATCTGAGAAACTAAGAGCAATTGGACTAAATTAATTCAGCCTGTAGAAAATAATAGTAGATTTAGGACAATTCACTTAAGACCATGGAGGGAAGACTATAAAATAAAAAGATACCTTATAGAATTGAAATGTCTTGGCCATCATTTATTGTAATCTCATTCTTTATTTAATATGTGGGTTGTAGAAAATAATATAGGCTTGGTTTTAAATACTTAAGGGAAAAAACAGCAGGTAGAAAGAACAGTAGAAATTTTGGGAAGTGCTTGTTCCACTGCTTCTTTAGGGCACCAAATTAGGGAAAGCTGGAATAAAGTATTGGATTGAGACTCTAGAGACCTCAATTCAAATTCTTATTTGCAATGAAATTAATGGGCAATCTTGGCATAGCCATTCACTTCCAATTTATTGTGAAGATAAAACAAAGGAAAACAGCCTAATATCTTGAGCAAAATGCATACCATATTATAAAAGAAAGGGGGGAGAAGCTATTTTACTATCAAGTGAACGTCATAGTTATGCTAGGATCCAATAAGCATATTGGAATTAATTTCCAGATTAATCCTGGAGCTGAAATTCTGTCAATATGGATCTGATAAAGGAACTAATATAGAAAACCAGAAGTCTAGCTCACTGTGGCATTAGTTATTGAATACATTAAAATGCTACTTTTAAAAGTCTTTCTTCCTTAACGTGCATTGCTCCTCCACAGAGATTAAACAAATATGAACAAGCAAGCAGCAAATACAAATAAATCATGGTAAAGCCCTCAAAACAGCAACAAAATGTTGTGTATTGGAAAGTGAGAAGACGAGCCAGAGAGACAACACTATAATGCAAATAGACAAATAACTGCCTCAGAAGAAATGTACCCAGCCAAGTGATAAAGCAAGAGGATGAGTATGAATATTTAGAATTCTCTTCAAGGGAAAGGAAGGAGCCTAAAAACAACGAGGTAAAATTAAGAGAAGCATCACAGAAAATATAGCACTCAGTTGTATGTTTGCTTTTGAAAATCTTGTTGTAAAAAAAATGGGTTCAATTGTGCCGAACTTATTAAACATACAGTTAAACTAAAGTAGCCTATTTATGTTTGTTTTAACATTGAACATTTCACCACTGCAAATATCTTGCTATGCTTGGGAAATCCAAGGGTAAGAATAGCCTACTTGGAGTCAAAACTATAGAAGCTGAATCAAGCAGTGTGAACTTTCATATAAGTAGTCCTCAACTTACAGCCAGAACTTCTGTTGCTAAGCAAGGCAGTGGTCAAGTGACTCATGCTGGATTTTGTCACAACTAGCACTGTAGTTCTTAACTGAATCACACTGTTATTGAGCAAATCTGGCTTCTCCCATTTGATTTTGCTTGTCATAAACCAGCTGGGAAGGTCACAAATGGTAATCAGACAACCCCGGGATGCTGCAACCATTGTAAACACATAAGATTTTCAAGTGCACAAATTTTGATCATGTGATTATAATGATTGTAAGCATCAGGATTGATTGTTAAGTCACTTTTTTCCAGTGCCATGATAGCTTTGGATGGTCAATAAACAAATGGCTGTAAGTCAAGGGCTACTTGCATGTATCTCCCATTTATTCATTTCAGATAATGCATGCACTATTTTCTCAACAGAATAGTTCAGTCAATCAAATGTTTATTACAGACTTCATAACAGGTATTTCAGGCTGTTTTTAAGCTTCAAACAGTAAAGTAAAATGCTAACGAAATATGAAGAATATATGAGGAACGGTTGCAGGAACTGGGTATGTCTAGTCTAATGAAAAGAAGGACTAAGGGAGACATGATAGCAGTGTTCCAATATCTCAGGGGCTGCCACAAAGAAGGGGGAGTCAAGCTATTCTCCAAAGCACCTGAGGGCAGGACAAGAAGCAATGGGTGGAAACTAATCAAGGAGAGAAGCAAATTAGAACTAAGGAGAAATTTCCTGACAGTTAGAACAATTCATCAGTGGGACAACTTGCCTCCAGAAGTTGTGAATGCGCCAACACTGGAAGTTTTTAAAAAGTGGTGTAGGATTTCCTGCCTAAGCAGGGGGTTGGATGAGAAGACCTCCAAGGTCCCTTCCAACTCTGTTATTCTATTCTATTCCTATTCCTATTCCTATTCCTATTCTATTCCATTCTTATTCTATTCTATTCTATTCTATTCTATTCTATTCTATTCTATTCTATTCTATTCCCATTCTATTCTATTCCCATTCTATTCCTATTCTATTCTATTCCCATTCTATTCTATTCCTATTCTATTCTATTCCTATTCTATTCTATTCTATCCTATTCTATTCTAAATACAGATGCCAAAAAGAAAGAATCATACCTTCTATTAGCAGTACTTTAAAACATCATTAAAAACAGCTGCATTTGACATGTAAGGTATAACTAACTAAAATGAAGAATATTGTTTCTGTTTTTGTTTCTCTTCTAGCCCTTTATAATTTAGTTGACCCTTTTCTCATTTTTGTACAAATTTTCTAGGAATTCCACCACAACACCTTCTATCTGACTACAACATTGACTTTGATAAAATTATTCATGCAGAATACATTTCCTAAGGGTCCTGGAAACTTAACGGCAACACTGTCAGGCACTGTTTTATATGCTTAGAGCAATCTGACAACTATGTTTCATGGGAAATTAGAACATATTGTTCCCAGGTTCCCTGTTGGAAGATCACATAGCACCGAAAGTTCTTTAAAAATGTGTGTTGCTAAAGTATCAAATCTCACAGAAACACTTTCACATTTCAAGGTCTCATCATCAAGACCAATTATCAAATACAAAATAAGACAGGGAATAATCCTTTAGAAAGAGAGATAAAGGGAGACACACAGAAAAAAACTGATTGAGACTTACCCTGGTTTTGTATCATTTGTTACGCAATGATATGTGAAAGGTCCAAACATCTGAACCCCTAAAATTCCATACAGAAGCAGAAAGAACAGAAGGAAAATAGAAACACTCCAAATTTGTTCACCTGAACGCCTAGTTAAAGAAAAGAAAGTGAGAATGAAAGTGATACGCATTAAATGTATATACAATAAGAAAAAAGGACAAAATTTCCAAGACTTCAGATCCATCAGAAAAGGCTTTGCAGGTATAGATTAATCACCTGTTTTACCCAGTGAGAATGAGAAATATATGGGGTGTTTTTTTGTTCTAAATACTGATTTAAACTACACTGGACTGTAATTTAGAACAATTTGTATGATGTTTGTCAGATGTGTACCTCCCTAACTTATTTTTACAATCTTATGTATGTATATATTAACAAAAGCATGTCCAAGGAATTAATAGCTATGACAACCCTAAACTTGGTTATTTATTGAAAACCCACAGAACTGATGATATACACCAGGGCTGTCAAACTCCCAGCCCATGGGCTGGATGCATAACGCACTGGCCACACCCACACCTGGTTTAGCGAAGGGGAAAAAAGTCCCAATACGTCAAGTGATGAAGCCATGACGTGAGTTTGACACCCCTGATATACACTATGTTGAGAAACCAATCAGGCCTTTGGCAAATTTCTAAAATGCTTGGTTTTCCTTCTCAGAGAACAGAGAACTTGCATAAGTCTGGAAGTTCCCCAATCATTCACCCATATTGCAAAGATAAATAATGTAAGCAGAGATCTGGGATAATAGAAAATTGAATGCAAGTCTCTCACAATATTTTTTTTAATACAGCTGTGCCTAAAATGTTACCAAAGCTACACTTTAAAATCAAAGGCAAAGAACAGACTTACTTCAAAATGTTGGTTATCCTGGTTCTTGGTAATTCAAAGCGGAAATAAATTCGGAATGCTCGAATCATAATAAGCGGCCGTGGGATCCTTAACATGCCCCAAGGAGACATTTGATCCACTATCTCAGAGATTTCAAAAACCTAGGAAGAAAAGAAATACCTTTTTCTCTCTGATGTTTCCTAATCAGGCCAGTCTTCTTCTGCTAGTTTTAAATTATTATTTCTGCAAAACACTATTATTTCCAGGAACGACGTACTTCCATTGCTAACTTTCAGTGTTTTTGGTTTTGTTCAACTGAAAATTTCCATGCTTCTCAAAAAGTTGCCTTTGCAACTGATTATCCTGCAGGCTCAAACATCAATCATCTCATTCAACAATAGGAATGAACCTTGAATATATTGATCTAAAACAACCCCATGCGCTGGTTTACTGGAGTAGTCAAACAGAAGGTACAGGATGTCTTTGCTGATATATGGTGCTCACATGATAGAATTGCTCTAGGCTAAACTGAAGAGGAAGAGTTCTACGCGGAGAGCAAGCTATGGTAGGCTGCCAAATCAAATAATGGTAACAAGCTCTAGTGCACACACCTACCATAAAATTCAATTTCTTTTTAAACACTGAAAGGAGAACGAGTCATTTAAATCTGGAATGCAACGTGTAAATGCATAACACACCTCTGGTGTTTTTATCAATTATTCTGATGGGAGCATTTCATTAGATGTATATATTTATATACAGATAAATCTTTTTTTTTTTTTTTGAACCATGTGAGGTTTTGTCTAATAAGAAGTTTTTATCTGAAAGCCTTATGAAGACTAATAACAGAACTTTTCTCTTTTAGTTTTGTGTAGTTCAGATAGTGTCCAAGCAAGAGTACTCAAAAGTATACAATTTATCTAATTGGTACATATCTCAAAATGTTAGTAATCAACACTGATCTAGGTGGTTTTTAAAAAAGCATTACATTTCAATTTAGTAGTAGCTTGATTGCCCAACTGATTTCACTCTAATGGGTTTCAGTAGTGCAATGAAAGGAGATGGGAGATGCTCCAGAAAGACCCAGGTTTATTAAGCAAAGTTGGCTTTGCACCACTTCATATGTTACACCAGTTGTGCTTCTCCTAGATCAAATGATCTTTCAGATACTCATGGCATGGGCACCTCGCAGCCTAATTACTATAAGACACTCTACATGAGGCTGCCCTTAAAGACCACCCAGAAGCTCCAACTGTTCCAGAATGCAGTGGTGTCAACAGTGATGATTATCCTTGCTATGTCCATGTAGCATTTCTGCTTTGGGAGCTACACTAGCAATAGCATTTAGACTTATATACCACTTTACAGCCCCTCTCTAAGTGGTTTAGAGTCAGCATATTGCCTCCAACAGTCTGGCTCCTCATTTTACCAACCTCGGAAGGATGGAAGGCTGAGTCAACCTTGAGCTGGCGAGATTCAAACTACTGGCAATCAGCAATCAGCAGAATTAGCATGCAGTACTGTATTCTAACCACTGTGCCACCATGGCTCTCAAGTTGCCAATTTGCTTCCAAAGTGATCATGATCATGACCAGGGTGAGGATTTCTATGAAACGTCATATTTTTTCAGGAACCTTTGTTTGAATTTATAACTAAGTTAACACATGTTTTAGAGTAATCTGGTGAGAATTAGGGGCTTTTTATTTCGCTTGAAAAGTCATGCTTCAACTTTTTAACGATATCTCAAAATTTCTGCTTAATTTTGTAACAAATGCTGTGTTTTTGTTATATTTTGATCGTTGGCAACCCTCTTGATAAGTCAGCAAAGAAAATGAGAATTTGCCTGTTCTCAGGGAGATCTCTCTCTCTCTCTCCCTGTGTGTGTGTGTGTGTGTGTGTGTGTGTGAGAGAGAGAGAGAGAGAGAGAGAGAGAGACAGAGACAGAGACAGAGACAGAGACAGAGACAGAGACAGAGAGACAGAGAGAGAGACAGAGGGGAGGGGGAAAGACTTCTCCCTGAGAAGGCGTGAAAAAAAGATAATTCCCCTTAAGTGTGTTTGTTTGAGGTGATGAAGTCATGTGTGAGCTGCAATCTGATTTCAACATGCCTAAAAGCAGATGTTCAGTGAGTGTGAAATTATGATCTTGTTCAAGAATTTGGGGAGCAGATCTTCAGTAGCAATGGTGATATTTTGTTTCCTAAATTGTGTGAAATTACGGTATTGCCCCAGAAGTGTTTTATTATTCAACAACATTGGGACACCGGGAAACACAAGACTTGTTTAGCAAGATCTACCTTCACTTAGAACAGGCAGCGTCTCCTTTTCGAGAGTGCTTCTTCAACCGCAGGTTCATCATTGATGAATCATCAAATACACAGTCAGAATTTTGTAAGGGTCTCTGTGCAATGATGGTTACTTCAAATATTACCTTAAGGAAATTAGGTAATGGTAGCTCCAGGCATTTCTTTTTTGAGAACTACACCAGTCATTTGATTCCAAATGAATCAACTCTAAAGAAAATTATATCTCTGCCTGCTATGAAGATATGTTATGAAAGATAAGATTTTCTGTTGACAACAATAAGATCAGGGTTTCAATAGATGAAACAGAAGATATGTAGCCAGTGTTATTATTGGCACTCTGAAATGCGACAAGCCTGGTGATCTATTTCTTCTAACGTGAAATTCTGCAAAAAAAAAAAAAAAAGTACCCAATTCCACTATTGCTGTGCCCTTTGACAATTCTATGAAACTACTCCGGCTGGTGCAAAAAGGGGGAATATCCTTCTCTTTACAACACTTTTGATATTGTGGTCTGCCGGCAGCCGGTGGAGACAGCAGAAGAATCAGACAGTGGGGAAGAACATGGACCAGTCCGGGAGTCTGGGGAGGATTCAGATGATGGTCCTGCGTCTGATGCAGAGATGGCACCAGGGCCATGTGGGCGTTATGTGCTGACTTCAGAGCCTCCAGAATCTGACAGCAGCGAGGCAGAGAAACAAGGGGAGCCTGGAACAAAAGGGACGACTTGGGAATAATGCTTGGAGGTGATTGCCCCTCCCATAAGATATAAAAGAAATGCAAAGGGACAGGAACCTTTGCAGGAATCAACGTTGTTCACTCTGGTTGGTTTGAACCTGAAAGCTCCATGGTGAATTTGTGCTCCGTTTGGTTTTGAAAGACTAATTGGTACTTTAGTCATTGGCAGCACTTCTAGAAAGATAAAGGTGTGTTCTTATCAGACTTCTTCCAAAGGACTTTGGCAGACTTCCATGGGACTATTTATAACTGGTTGAGACTCATTAAGGGCTGTGAATGACAATAATTCACAGCCGTTGAACTAAAATAAAAGGGTTTTGGATTTAACGTGTGTTTGTTGGTGTCTCAGGAAGCCTTGGTCAGAACATTTGATGCCACTCCATACATGATTGAAGCAGCCAAGGACTTAAATTTCTTTATCCAAAAATGATCCATATCACATGCCTTGCACGTGGTTTACAAGAGTCCCTGGAGCTGTTCAAAACAACTATCCTGATTTAGATAATAGGGAAAAAATTCATTGCAGCTCCACATTGAACAAAAGTTCAAAGAAATTGGTCCTATTTTGGCTCTCCTTCCCCAACCTGTTGTGATACATTGGGGGATTTGGCTGGATGTATTATTTCACTCCTTGCATCCGATAGTTAAACAATTTGACTGTTGTGTATCTTCCTCCATCAAAATTATCCCAAGATTCCTTTTCTGAAACCTTGGCTGAAAACTTAACCTATATAGGATTTAACTTCAGTGGATTATCAAGAGCAATCACCCGCCTTGAAACTGTAGAAATGGATTTAGTGATCCACTGAACATTATAAAATAAGTTGAGGATGATGTAAAGCAAGTAAAGAGAACATTAGTGATAAACTGCAGAGGGTGCTGCAATCTAATCTGGGTTATTCAACACTTTGCAGAATAAGTAGTGTTCTAAATGAACTCGAAGCAAGAGGTGAGTACTTTGAGTCAGAATTTTCTCCAAATGACTTTGCTTTTTTCAAATTTGATCCTATAATCTCCTGTGATGTGGAACAGAGTTTCTCTAGATACAAGAACATACTGGTGGACAACAGAAGGAATTTTGAGTTTGATAACCACAAGATGCACATGGTTATCCAATGCAACTCTGCTGTTAATGAAAACTATTCCAGAGATGACCATTTTATTCTCAAAATGGTCATTTGATTCCTTCAATTGTAGCACTAGAAGTGAAGAATAAACCTTTTTATTTGCGTGTGTATGTATATGTGTGTGTGTGTGTGTGTGTGTGTGTGTGTGTGTAATTACAGATTTTCAAAAATCTAGTGCTAATTTCAGAAAAATTGTAAAGTCATATTTTGCTTTATAAGTCATTTTTTGGGCTTAATTGGTCATATTGAAATAATTTTAAAGTCATAAAGTGCATATTTCTAAAACTTTAGGTCACAGAAATCCTCGCCCTAATCAGGACACATACACCCTACATTGCCTAGGGGCCACCAGTCTTTCATGCCCAGGTGATTCAATCTTACAGGACTGATGAACTCTGGGCTCCTTTAAGTAACCAATGTCATCTACCAGGATTCCGGAAGTGTGCTTTCTGTGTAGGAGCCTCTCCCCTCCAGAATTAGGTTCCTCCCAGGGGTGGGCTTCAAAAATGTTAGCAATCAGTTTTCTGCTCGGTTGCTGGATGGGTGTGGCCATGTAGGCCTCCTGCACCATAGCAGGGGGGGGGTGTTTTTGCTCTCCCCGGGCTCCGGAGGCTTCCCTAGAGCCTCTGGGAGAGTGAAAACAGCCTCCCCGGGCTCTGGAGGCCAGAAACGGGCCCATTTCTGGCCTTCCCAAACTTCCAGGAGGCCCATTTTTCGTCCTCCCCGAGCCTTCCCGCAGGCCCTATACTTACCTGGCATCCAAAACAGGCCACATGGAGACTCCTGAGAGGGGAGGGGCAGGGTGGGCAAGGCTAGCCGGGGTGGAATCTGTGGGTTCGTCGAACTGGGCAGAATCCTAGCTAGAGGATCGCCTGAACCTGTATGAACCCACAGCAGCCCACCCCTGGTTCCTCCTGAGCTCTGAATGTCCTCCACTTTTCTTTGTCCAGAAGAGTGGTGAAGGCCTAGTGCGGGAGAGTAGACTTCTTTTTTCTTCTTTTTCTTTTCTTCTTTTTAATTGGATTTAATATAATTTCTTTGTCTGGATTGTTGTGAACCATTCAGAGACATTGGGAGTCAGGCGGCATCCAAGATTAATAATAACAGGAAAAATAAAATAGATCTATTAGGGAAATTCTTTGGCGTTCAAATACAAGTTTCAGACACTTCTTGAGTTTGCTTAAGAAGGAGAGCCAAACAGAGGATTTTTAAATTAAACTCAATACTCAGTACTTGGGCAGAGAGGCCCTTATTATAATGAAATATAATTACCTGTAAAACTAAGGACACCCACAGACAAAATACCATGAATCCATCAAATACACACCAGCGGTCCTTCACATAGGAGCTATCCCCCTACAGGAAAAAAAATTAAATTGGATCATACTGTGTGTTCATTGTATTATTTTGTAATAATTAAACAAAAGTGATCAGATAGCATTAAAAATGTTTCTCCAAAATGATATCTATGCAGCAACTATTAATTCAATGGCTCAAGAGGGCAATAAATTAGAGAATGTTGCAATAAATATATATATATATAAATAAATATCCCAAACAGAGTGAAATAGGTTTAGTGACGTAGAAGAATCATTTGCTTACAATACGTAACTTAGAACATATCCTCCATTTTTACCTCATAGATGTTTTACTCTGACAGCTGTTGAAAATACCATGCAACTATTTGGCACAAATGTCAGTGCCAAATATTTAAAAGTACCTCTTTTATCTTTGTGCTATAGTGAATAGTTTAAGTTTGTAATCAATGCATCTGGAATAAGAGAAGTGAATTATATAAACTAAACACAGGAAGACTGCTTTCCCCAAATGTAACCCAACATATAAAATGCTCTTATATAGTAACTGATTTTGTTATTTGTGGATATTTTAAATATTTTTTTTTCTTGACTTGTTAACTTTTTAGGTTGAACCTGGGACATCAGCAATGTATTAGTTACAAGCACTGTTTGCAGATGCATCTTGATCCTTTCATCTTTTTGCCGACCAAGAAAAGGCTCTAATGATTTGCAGCTGTAGCAAACAGAAAAATGATATCTATGGAATTCTCTTTTTCAGGCAGGTCTTTGAATCTACCTTTAAGCTAAGAATTTAAGCTCATTCATACATTGTTCCACATATCATTAAAATGAGTAAAGCTATAGTGTGCTTAAGTATTATACAACACATTTATTTGCTTTAAATAAGGATATATAAATTCAGCCTAAGCTTTACAGCATGCATTTAATTCAGAAGTAGGCACAGTCAAGAATTATTTCTGTAAAGTATTATGTTTTGCAACACTCAAAGGATGCTAGAGGCAGGTAAAGATTAATCCCCAGAAGCATTATTTTCCTAATATCTAATTACTGCTATTAGAGAGGGAAACATAAGGATTGTTGTTGACAAAAAAACCAACAACTTCAATTGCTTCCTTCTCCCCAAAGTGACAACTGCTGTGAAACTACTGAGAAAGACATTATAATCATACTCACAGAGATGTGCACTGACGTAAAAATTATACATCATTCTTTTAGCATGGGAGCATGAGTTTAGATGCTACTGATGATTTGAGAAATCACAAGAAGTACACAAATGTGGCCACAACAGAATTATTGAAGGCTACAAAGGGCCCAAGTAATATACTTCCAACTCTGAGTCTCACTGCTCCAGTTTCTAGAATTTCAAGACAAGAATATCAGTCTGCTTTCTTATGAAAGCCTTAATACATGAATGAGTTCTGGCAGGTTTTTTGTAAAAATATGTTAGATACTAAGGCTCATCCTCTTCGAGCCTTTCCTTTCCTTTTTTTTTTTTGGGGGGTATAGATGATAAGTTTCAGCCACTGATCAAGTCAGCTAAGAAAATACAGGGCTAAAGTGGAAAGAAAATTAAGAGCAGTATTATTCTTTCCATGTGATGATTCTAGGGAAGTGCAAGACAAGAGTTTTGTGTACTGAAAATTATGATTCACCAGGGGGATCTTTAGTATTTCTGCAGATTATAACTTGTTATAACAACATCTGACACATCCTAAGATGATCCGGCCGGAGCAAAAAAAAAAAATCTCTCACTTCTCTAGGGTTCTATGAAATTTTTTTCAGACGGCTGAAAATATTCTATGTTCTGCTACTGTTCTGCCTTCCAATCTTGTAATTCCTAATTAGGCAGTTTGTTCTATATATCGTTCTATATAAGAAATAGTATTCTCCTTTGTAGCTGTGATTTATTCTTCAACCTCCTCACAGTTGGCTTTGAATAATAACAATAGCACCTTACTAATGTGTACAGGGATGTTTGCAACATTCCTTGACTATTGTTAAGCTGCGAATACAATTTTATCACTTTTTATTTTGGAGTGTGTGTGTGTGTGTGTGTATTTGTGGGTGCCTGTGTCTGTATAGTTCTATTTCACACATCAATAGGAATGCTATCCCTGCCAATAAATTATTATTTTTTCTTTCAATTATTTTATATTCAACTCAGGCTGGATTTATATAAGGCCATTCAGAAATAGATGGCATTAGATTTGATGTAATTGTGTTTAATAAAAACCAGCAACCATAATACAGTATATTTGGATGCAGGAAAGGCTTTGATAAGGTTTTTTTTTTGGATGTTTCTGAATACGGAAAATGAATACAGAAAAGAGTCAATTTGCTCCAGAGGTTAAGGCTCCAGGCTAAAAAGCAGATCATGAGTTCAAGTCCTGCTATGCCATGAAAGACATCCGGGGGGAGGGGACTTTGGTCCAGTCACTCTCTTTCAGCCCAACTAACCACACAGGGTGGTCGTTGTAGGGAAAATAGGAGACATAAGGTATGTTGGATTTGAATTATTTGTGACAATAATAAAGTTGATATATAGATAAATTTTGACTGCCTCTAGCTTTCATATTCTGGATAAACATATTTTATTTAATTCCTACTTCATAACTGATTAACAATAGCAATTTAGCAAGAAACAATATTTCTTCTTAAAATATGTGTCATAATAAACATTAAGAATACCCTGTTTCTGTATTTAATTTGTTTCTATAAATACAAGATTATGGAATTATATTTTTTAAAAAATTAAGGAAATTGGCAAGGGTAGAGTAGAGAATAAGATTATGTGGATGATATGCTACAATTTAATGTTGTTAATCTATGTTATAATGCCACTGTCCCTATAAAACAATTATAACTTTTAATCATTATGCTGGACACAACTTGCATGATTTATATGATGTAATAATAAAACCATCATAATTTTCTCCCCATTAATCTACCATTTTTCTGATTCATTGGTAGGATGATTTATTGCTTAACAACTCTTATCAAGAGGAAATGTTTCCTCACGTTTCTTCTAAAACTCATTTAATTTCATTCTCTTGTTTCTCTCGCTCTGCTCTTTGTTTCAGCTAAGAACAAAGTTCTCCCCACTCCCTTTTTTCTTTCTTTCTAGAATCTTCCTTCAAGTACAGGATCTGCTTTTTTCAGTTCCCTTGGTTGTGACAGGAATTTACCCACCGGCTTGTCGCCCGAGCCTGACCTTGTGGGCTGAGAGAGAATGATTGGCCCAAAGGCACCCAACTGGCTTTCATGGCTAAGGTAGAATTCGAACTCATAATCTCTAGGTTTCTAGCCTGGTGTCTTAACGACTAAGCCAAACTGGCTCTCTCTAAAGTGAAAAATCTCTACATTAGCTCTCTTTAAAGGGCCTGACTTCTTAAACAAGATTGTCTTTATATACAGTATTTATTAACCACTATAACATCCCTCCTTAAGTTTCTCCCATTCAAACAAAATATACCTAGCACTTTTAACCTTTTCTCGTATGTTTTGTTTCCAGAGCCGCATCATCTGACATTGCTCCAGCTTTTCCATGGTCTTTTTAAATGTGTGGATGCCCCAAACTGGGTACAAAACACAAACCATGGCCTATCTACAGCAGAATGTAATAGAATGATCACTTGCTATATTCCAGATGCAGTGTTTCAGTTAATGCGTATCAAAATTGCACTGGCATTTTTAGTTTGATGTTCATGTTCAATAGGCAGTTAGATCCTTCACATGCATTGCCATCAAGTCAAACCCTGTAGCAAAATATATTATATTTATAGATATAGGACCTTATATTAAAAAACCACTGAACATCATTTTCTGGGCTCCCTCAAATGTTGATTTTTGCTCCGTCCACTAACATATTTCCTTTCCATGCTTGATAAAAATTCATTTCATCCATATGCTTTTAGCAATATCATCAATAATTGTGGTCTCCCAAAATATCAAGGACATGAACTCTGAACATGAGTAAAGCAACAGAATGGTAGTATAAGTGTCGACAAAGTTTGCAGCAGTGCATTGATGATATTATTGGCTTTTATTTATTTTTATTTATTGGAATTTGTCAAAAGAAACGAAAACAGGAATAATATAAAAATACAATGACAGGGACGATAGGCACATTAGTGTGCTTATGCACGCCCCCTCTATGGACCCCTTAAGTATGAAGTGAGGTCCACAGAAGTCAATTTGTGACTAAAACTGTAAAAATTTGTATCCGAGACAACTGAATCAGGTAGACAACTCTATTACAAAAATCGTATTTTTTACAGTCAAGTTTAGAACGATTTACATTTGAGTTTACGTTTACATTTACATTGATCATTTAGATTATAAATTATTATACAATGGGATAAGGAAGAATTGTAAGCAGCAGCAGCTATCTTTTCAGAGTTATTTTACATACAATACATGAGAATGTATTCCCATACCCCACCCCACCCCCTATTGTATATTACTTGTGTAGAAATGTTGTTGTATTTGTTGAAGATCTCGTTAAAAATGATTTTCAGAAAATGACATTTAGAACTTAATAGTTTGAAATGACAAAATATACACACTGTAGCATCTGTTGTGCAAGGCAAACTTGTGTTTAAATATCCTGATTGCCTCAGCATAAACACCAGAAACATTACGGTACAGAAACCTGTCATTTAAATATGAATGTGCTATTCACAATAAATGGCATATTCTGTTTCAGAGTAGCACTAGATGTCAGTGAAGAGGTGCAGCACCCTCATCTTCTTGTGTTCTGGACCTCTGCAGTATGGATGGTGATGGCCCAATTTCTGTCCTGCTATTGAAACCTGATGGTCCCAATTAAACTAATTCTGTGCAATAAACAGTGCTTCTGATACAGCAGAGTGTCTCATTTCTTACACGTACTGAAAGGCGCAGCCTCTGGTTCCTTCCACTGAAGCTGAATAGGCAACGGATACAATAAGCAGGAGCTTAAGGCCCATGTTCTGTTCCTGATCTAGGCACATTAATTGAAATTTCTGAAGTGAGCATCTGTGCATTTATTTACATACATAAGGGCTTTTTTCAGTTATCCATGAATACTTACAGCTTGTCATGGTGTTACATCCTTCCCATATGCATATTTCTTACACGTACTTTGAATATTGATAAAGAGCAGATAATAAAACTGTGGTTCCAGAGCTATTCTTTCTTGTTATGTGGAGAGCTTTGGGGAAAATCATTTTTGTAAATGTATAGAAATATTCCTTAGAAATGTTTTAAATGGAGTTATGTTCTACTAATTTATTCAATATCTGACACATTATTAGCAGGAGGATGGGGGCGGGGGGGAATCCAGATACTTGATGGATTTTTTTCCTCCTGGGAACGTTTCCCCCTTACTGGGAAATAGGCCAACAACTACAATGTCAAAGCCAAATGACTCACTATACAACTAGATAACACAACAGCTCCAATTATGGATTTTATTTAACACTGTAAGATACGACTCTTTAAATTGTCTAGTTAATATCAATCAATCCATGGACAAGTTGATTAAGAAAATAGCAGGTTCACACATCATGCTGGGACCTAATTTATTGGCATTGGCTTAGTTTGGCAATCCTTTCCCTAACTAACAAGAGGAATAAGAAACAAACCAAAGCAAGTGATTAGATTGCCGTGTCTTATTTAATAAGTCGAGATAGAAATGCAGTTGCTTCCTTTTCCCTTTTGTGCAAGCAAGCAGAAGTTTCAATGACTGTAACTTGATATTTCATCAATAAAAGTAAACTATGGTTAATGGCTCTGAAATAGCTTGGTCAGTTCACATTATAATGACCCAGAAATCTTAATGATTGGTTACACAAATTAGAGTTATTTAGTACACATATAGCATTAAGCCTCAAAGCTGGATTCAGACTACTCTAAGACGAACCAAGAAAGTCATCTGATGGTTCAGCATAGGGCATGGGATAATGGCTTGAAATTTGTTTAATATTCTTAATATTTCCTGCAAATTGGACAAATGGTTGTCAAATCTCTTCTTAAAAATCTCGAGTGTTGGAGTACCCACAGCTTCTCAAGGCAAGTTGTTTCACTGATTAATTGTTCTAACTGTCAGGAAATTTATCCTTAATTCTAGGTTGTTTATCTCCTTGATTAGTTTCCATCCATTGCTTCATGTCCTGCCTTCAGGTGCTTTGGAAAACAGGTTGACCCCCTCATCTTTGTGGCAGCCTCATCTTTGTGGATATTGGAACACTGCTATCATGTTACCCCAAGTTCTTCATTTCATTAGACTAGACATACCCAATTCCTGCAACCATTTTTTGTATGTTTTATCCTCCACTCCTATCATTTTTCTTGCTCTTTGCACTCTTTCTAGAGTCTAAACACCTTTTTATATTGTCGTGACCAAAACTGGATGCAATATTCAAAGTGTGGTCTTACCAAGGCATTATAAAGTGATATTAACATTTCACATGATCTATACCTCTCTTAGTGCAGCCTAGGACTGTGTTGGTTTTTTGGCAGTTGCAACACACTGCTGGCTCATATTGTTCAAGATGCCTCTCATAGCTATTATATTAAGCCCGGTATCACTTATTCTATACCCAAGCATTTGTTTTTTCTTGTGTACCTCTATAACTTTACCTTTTTCACCATTGAATTTCATTTTGTTAGATAGAGCCCAGTTTCCAAGTCTATAAAGGTCCTTTTGCTACATTATGTGTAAGCTTCCCCCACAAATGATTGCTAATAGTTCTTGCTGCTAGGGGATAGTTTTATGTTCATTTTTTAAATTGCGGTTTTATTGGTCAATAACCAAAAGAAAGTTCTGTTTGTCTAAGTAAATGTCAGGGTTTTTTTTAAAGTAAAATGTGCTTCTTCTAGCCATTGTGGCTATAGACGAATTAAATAAAATTTCTTTAACATCAATATAAATTTTCTACTAACCTAGAAGGTGCTATAAATAGAACAGGCCCATGGTACTTCAAACACAATGATTTTCAGCTGCTATTGCTAGGATGTCCTCTCACCTTTCTTTTTCTTTTTTCTAATTTTGCATTCTTCAGTCAAGTTCTCTCTCTGGCTTCTTAGTGAGTTTATTTATGATTCCATATCTGTCAGCAATCACTGGTTGTTCACTCTGAAAGGGAGTGATCCAGGGCATTTCCCTTCTGTGCTATCATTCCCTTTGTTGGTGCATAGCAAATTTGGCACATTTGTTGCCCTGAAGCCAATTATTATTCTGTCTGATCCAAGCCAAAGTTACCCTGATCTGGGAGTGCATCAGAGCATCAGCAAAAATCACCAGGCAGTGGAGAAGGCAGCCACCAGTGGGACAAAGCAGGTACAATGGATGGTCCTGTTATTATTGCACAATTCCACAATTTCTGCCTGGGCTTCTGTAGGTAGTTGGTTACAACTCCTCCCAAACCCCATTGGGATACCATCTCATAATTTCAAAAGAATGTGATGCAAAGAAGCACATGGGAACACAACAGGCCACAAATATCTAGGGAGAAAGGAGGCAGATCCTAGCCTCACTGTGCAGCCAGCCAAATCCTATAGACTAAAACTGAAACTGACTAGCTGCTGGGCAGTAGAAGGTGGTAAGGGTGATCAAAATGGACAAATAAGGGAAGGTGGCAAATAAACAACAAAAACCTAGATCAACATCCCTCATTATTTCCAGGACAGTGCAAAGGTATGCTAAAATGATCTCAGGCAAGGATCTCTACTAGTACATGGTTGGCTAGTGCTAACACAAATATTGTTGGATATATCCCTGTTCTTTTCCAGATAGCAAGAATTTCCTCCCCTCTCCTCTTTTCTTGGAAGCCTTGAAATAAACTTTCTGCAAAAACGGAGAGGGTGGAAAGCAAGAGTTAGAGGAAGAACTCTGCAAACAAACTGATAATAGAACAACTGCTGAGGAAGAAATGGTGGCAATGAAGGTAGGCAAATTGGCCAAAGGAGTGGGGATGTGTTCACCCTTCGCAGTACTCCCCAAACATACCACTGTTTGTTTTCACAACAGGTCACTTGAACTAATCCACAAGATAATAGCAATAGCACTTAAGACTTATATACCACTTCACGGAGCTTTACAGCCCTCTCTAAGCAGTTTACAAAGTCAGCATATTGCCCCCAATAATCTGGGTCCTCATTTTACCAATCTCAGAAGGACGGAAGGCTGAGTCAATCTTTGTGGAGGATTAAACTCCTAGCAGTGAGCTGAATTAGCCTGCAATATTGTTTTCTAACCACTGCGCCACCAACATCTCCTTATGGTTGATAAAGTGTTATAGATGTAGCATCCCTTGCCATTTTAGTAGCATAGTCTTGACTGAAGGAGGGAAGGACTACTGATATTGTGATAGAGCAAATGACAATTTGAAACTGTACTCATGGGTTGAAGTCAATGTTGTGTGATCAAGAGGGAAAACTGGGGTTCACAGAGCATGATAATTCTGTGCTTAAAAAAAAAAAAAGCAGGCCAAGGACTTCAAATTTAATACTTGCATGCAGAGAGGAAAAAGTCCGACATGTTGGTTAATCTATGTGATTACTATGTTAATTTCTATTAGTAAGCCATGGTTTACTTTCTGTATCCAAAAAACAGTACTGACCAATTACTGTATTTTGACAAGTCATCTTTAGACCAGTAAGTCTGATATTAACTCTACAGTATATGGATAAAGATCGATTATATCATTACTTGAAGTTGCTCCGTTTTTTTTCTTTGAATGTGGCCACATTCTTTGTCATCTTGATGGCTGAAGCCAACCACAAAAGTAATTAATTTTCTAAGTCATTCAGTCTAAGTGACTATTATGCTTTTTCATACCATATCACTTTCTTACACATATGCATTTTTCTTACATCGGAAAATGCATGGATAATCTATATTTTCACAAAAATGGGTGAAGCTGGAAGGCATTCCAAATTCATTGGAATTGCATTTTGCAAGTAAATGCAATATCAGTGCATTTTTCACAACACTAATTTTTTTTAAATTATGTGCCAGGTTCTTCATGTAGTAGAAGCCTTCAGCAGGGTGAAATCTCTTGACAGTGCTATTTTAATCAAGAGTGATGTCTCCTTTTCCCCAAAGCTTGAATCTCTTAAGATACAGGATTTCTGTCCCAAGGGAACAAGCCATGGCCAAAATAAAATGATGCTGTCTGTATAAAAGGATGGCACATTGGTATCCATGATATTGTTCCACCTGAGTTGTCCATGTTTTATGGAGCCTTCATGGCACAGGGGATCCATGAATAATAATGATCTTCATCATTCATGCAGTACAGCAAGGATCGTAGCACTGAAATCCTCAATGACATTCAGTAACATTTTTTTTAAAGCCTTATCCTGTCCCCATACTTCACAGTAACATAACTAGTATTACCATCATCAACAATTTTAAGTTATGCACCTGAACCCTGGAAAGGTTTTTAATAAAAGATAACTGAAATAATGAATGTCATATAGCAAAAGTAACATCTGCATTGTTTGCTTATACTTAGTTCACTATGAAATCAAGAATCTGTTGCATAACTCAGTTTTACAATTAGTTTTGCATTTTTCTTACACATTTGGTTTCAGTTTGTAAAGCATAAAAATTATCTAGGTTTGACAAAAAAACATATATGTGTGGGAATGGGTGAGACTCATAAAATGTAATTCTTCCCCTGTTTACAGGTCCTCCTTAAACAATGGTCATTTCAACCCAATCTGTTCTCCATTTAACTTTGCTAAGGTCTACAATATCCATTATGTTTTGAGTGAAGAATCATGTTTTCATGCATGTTTGAGCAAAGCATACTCCTCTATTATCAAAACAACACACATCATCCCTCCAGTCTTCCATTTCAAATTAGAAACTTGGAAAAGAAACAAACGGTTAGACTAAGCAAATGATTTCAAAATTATGGATACTGGTTTTGGATTTATTGGTATCCAATGTAAATGGGGATAATGTTTGTGAGTGCAGAATAACACAACCCATTCTGTAGTCACATTTTCAAATAAAACTGTGATGGAAGTGGGTGCCTAGTGAAACATTGTGCATGCAACGTTTATACATACCACAGAATCTAAAAAAATAACAATTCCTAAGTAATTATGACTTCAAATAGATTGAAAAAAAATCAGAGCAGGAATGCCTTGAAAATGGAATATGAAATTATGCGTATGTCTTAGCAAGAGAACTAGTGTGAGCTTTCAGTATCCATGGAAAAGCCATTATAGCCATATATGAAGATGAAAGAGCTTAGTGTGCACAGAAATTATGCAATAACACATGATCCACTTTAGCCTCCATAGCCTTATGTATGCAATTCATTTTCAGCTTGGACAGGCAAGCATTTTTCTGGTTTTACCTTTGATAAGGGAAATATCCCCAAGCAAGGTGAATTTCTTCCATCTTACCTTGAACATCTGAAATGGCTGTGGTGTGGTTAACCTCCAACCTTTTCCCAACTCCATCTACAGAAAAAAGGAGATTACCTCCATTCATGAGCTTTGTACAGTGGCAGTGCTGTCTATCAATGCTCTGAGTGAATCTCATGCCATGATATATCTGGTTCTGCAGATGTTCAACCTCCCTTCAACAATACCTTTGTCAGGTTCTCAACCTATGAAATGAAACACTGTGGTCTTTCTAGTCCAGGCTGAATTTAGTTATAGTGCACTTAAGAAGACAAATTTGTTTTAATTCTCCTTCTTTTCATATTTTAGGAAGTTTGTCTAGCCAAATCAAGACTTGGATGATGTTGCCAAATTTCAACTCCTATTAGTGCTAGCTAATGCTGAGCAATGATGAGAGTTGCAGCCCAACAATATGAAGGGAGACAGACAGGGCCAGATGATGCTCCATGTTAACCCTCGGAGAACACATTTCCTTGGTCAGTTATCAAGGTTCAAGCAAATTGGCTTTTGGGTTTAGGAGAATGTTTCTCAATCTTAGCAACATTTAAATATATGGATGTCAATGCCCAGAATTCTCCAGCCAGCATGGCTAGCTGAGGAATTCTGGGAACTGAAATCAATTCATCATAAAACTGCTGAGATTGAGAAATACTGTTTTAAACTATTCTGTTCCATACTACTTATAGAACTTTCTTGGTTCCATAAAGTGTTCTAAATAAGGTGCTATCTTTTTTTTTTTATTTCCCCAGAAATATATATTCTTGTATAATGTCAAAGAATAGGGAAAATACATATCCTTTGCAGATATTCTTTCCCTTCCCAAATATGCACAGTAAAACAACCCTGCTATTTCCCTTGCATGTGCTTGAAATAAGAGCATTCCTAATGCCATAAGGTATCATATTTATAAATATTGATTAGGGGTCTAGAGTTAGGCAGCTAAGGGTTAATTCCTCCAATTTCCTTCTAGGAGGGAAGTAAGGAAAAGCATCATTCAGATGATTAGGAACAAACAAAGAGCTGCATTAGAAGCTGGCATTTTTAGATTAAAAAATAAATCTTTCTAAGAGGAACAAGTATAGTTAGCATTAGTTAAGGACCTAAAGTAAAACATTTTCAAGTGGATTCCAACACATCATATTGCCAATCATGTAGTTAATTATATGCATACATCTGTATACAGTTCATCAAATCACAAAGGGGTGTGAATGATTATCCAGTGTTAAATACCTGGTATTTAACACTGGATAAGTTATCTAGAATGTATAATGTAGACAGTATCTCAAATGAATGTTGGAAATTTAAAAGTAAAGAAGAGATCTTTTATCATTTATGGTGGACATGTGATAAAAAGCAAAGAAATTTTGAAGTAAGATTCATATTTTAATAGAGAATTCTTAAAAAGAAAATAAAAATGAAACCAGAAACTTTCCTTCTGGGTTTAATGGAAAAAGATTTGGATTATTTTTTTTGAAACTTGATCTTATATATATTAATGGCAGAAGTGGTATTTAGCAGGTTCTGACCAGTACTGGAGAACCGGTAGAAGAAATTTTGAGTAGTTCGGAGAACCGGCAAATACCACCTCTGATTGGAGATTTTACACTATCCTTCCCCTGCCACGCCCAACAAGCCACGCCCACAGAACCGGTAGTAAAAAAAAAATTGAATCCCACCACTGGTTAACAGCAGCAAGACTACTGTATGCACAAAATGGAAGGACAATTCAATTCCCACCATGGACGAATGGCTATAGAAGTTGATGGAGCTGGCAGAGATGGCTAAATTGACTGTTTTTATTAAAGAAAAGAATATAAGTACTTTTGTTGCTACGTGGAGACTGCTTTTGGACTTTGGGCTTGAGGTGGAAAAAACTTTGATTTTGAGTTTTACTGTTTAGACTGATTTGTTGTTATAGAAATGGCTATTTTATATTGTTTTGAAAAGTAAAAAGTTGCGGTTTGATGTTAATGCTTTATTTTACTGAAACAGAGGGAGACAGAAATCAATGCTTTGCTTTTCTCCCTCCCCCTCTCACTTTTCTTTCCCCTTTTCCTCCCTACTGCATCCTACTATTTGCTTTCATATTTTGTATTTTATTCTATAATCTAATAAAAATGTTTATTAAAAAACCAAAGGGTTGTGAATAGTTGTCATTCTAAGGATTGGAGTTTTATCATACCCCAAACCATTTTAAAAGGTGTAGTTAAATATCTATTTCTATAGGAACAAGCTGTAATGTTTCTACACATCTCTCAAAAAGATTCACAACAATTAGGCCTTCTGATAAACTTAAGCTCTTTTTTTTTTTTTGCAAGGAGGGGAAAAAAGCATGCAAATTTCTGAAGACTGGTGGAGAGGTTTCAGAGGGGGGGGAATGACTTCCTCCAATAGAGAGCAGTGACAAAAAGCTCCTCCAATACAGTTGCATAGAAAATACCAACACGTCAAGATTTGAACCAAAAGGTGAGATAAAAATTGAACAAATTAATGAATTAAAAGGATTCCTGCAAATGCTACTTCTGGAAGGGATACACTATGACAGGGATGGCGAACCTTTTCAGACCAAGTGCCAAAACTGGAACACATGTGAATGTGCGGGTGCCGGAACACCACACGCATGCCGGGTTTTTTGGACATTTTCAGGCCATTCTTTGGGCCATTTTCAAGCCCTTTTGGGGCCATTTTCAGGCCATTTTCCAGGGCGTTCTTGGGCTGTTTTTGGGCCGTTTTTCAGGGTGTTTTTCAAGTTGTTTTTGGCCCAGAAAATGGCCTGAAAATGGTCTGAAAAACGGGCTGAAAATGGCCTGAAAAACAGGCTGAAAATGGCCCTGAAAAAGCCCCCAAAACGGCCTGAAAAATGACATGAAAAACAGCCTGAAAAAGGCCCAAAAAACAGCCCAAAAACGGCCCCCCAAAAGGCCCGAAAATGGCCCCAAAACGGCCTGTTTTGGGGACCGTTTTCCGGCACTCTGGCACCTGCAAAGACCAGTTGGCTGGCATGCCAGAAACCAGAAGAGCAGCTGGCGATGGTGTGCGTGCCCACAGAGAGGGCTCTGCATGCCACCTCTGGCACGCGTACCATAGGCTCGCCATCACGGCACTATGAAATGGGAAGTATTGCTGTGGACTCAACTTCCCTCCTTCCAGTTCTCATAGCTCTATCACCACTGTAAGAAACTGATGGAGACAATGTTGTTTTTGCAAAGAAAGCCATTTTTAAGAGATATGGGTATAAAAGTTCAGTAGGAACAGTGGTCAATGCCTAGAATGCACTACCTGACTCTGTTGTTACATCCTCTAACCCCCACTCCTTTAACCTCAAACTATCCACTATTGACCTCATTCCATTTCTATGAGGTCTGTAAGGGGCATGCATAAGTGTACCATCGTGCCTACCATCCCTGTCCTATTGTCCCCATTTATTCGTACCTATTTCCTGTATTCTTACTTATACCTATTACCTTTTAAGCGATTGACAAATCAAATAAATAAATAAATAAATAAACAAATAAACGAAATTGGGACATTAAGGGTAAAAAGTTCATGACCGGAAAACAGGTAGGGTCTGCTATTCTGATAAGCGAGTCAACTTGGGCAAGCAGATTAGTTAATAGTTTTAACCACACAGTCTAGTGAGTGTGTGTGTGTGTGTGTGTGTGTGTGTGTGTATGTATGTATGTATGTATGTATGTATGTGTGTATGTATATGTATATGTATATGTGTGTGTGTGTGTGTGTGTGTATATATATATATATATATATATATATATATATATATATATATATATATATATATATATATATATATATATATGTTTTCTTAAGTTTTCGCGGTACTTACATGTATGGCCTTCAGCTTTGTTCGGGTATTTTCCCACGTCATTATAGTTGTGCTTTTAAAGTTGTAGCAACGTTTCAGCAGAATCTCATCTGCCATCATCAGGCTTCTGTATTGTGTCCGTCTGTGAGTCAGACTTTTACAGTGGTTTCAGATTTAAATTTGGGGCAGCCTATTGCTGTGCCAGAATGGTTTTTTCTTCATCCTGATTGGTTGGGAGTCTTGGTCTGTGTTTATTGGTCTCGGAATTTGCTGTGTTCTGCTTGATTGGTGTCTCTAATATCTTCTGTCTGTTTTTTGGCTCTTTTTGTATCTTGATTGGCTGGCAGCATTGTGTTACTTTATTGGAGGCCTTTAGTGCAGCTTGGCTTCGGGTAAATGGACGGCTATCATTAGTTAGGAAGCTGGGTTTCATCTGGGTGCCTGGTTGGGATGTGTTTGAGCTGGAGGTATCAGGGGGGATCTGTTTGTGCCCAGGTGTTTGCCTGGCTTGTGGTGTGGAGATTTTTTGTTTGTGAGTGCAGGCTTCCAAATGATTGACAGCCTGGTGGAATCATCTCTTCTGTTCATGCTTTCTGGTCTTTTTTCAATCTCTATGGCTTCTCTGATGATTCTGTGGCTGGAATTTTCTATAGTGGCTAGGGTTTTGGTGCCATTGAAGTTGATGCTATGACCTGTGGCTTCCATGTGTTGGACTAGTGAGGAAGTGTGTTCCAGCTTTTTGACTGCATTTTTGTGTTCATCCAGGCGGGTGCTTATTCTTCTATTGGTCTGTCTAATGTATGTGGCCGGGAATGATGCACAGGGGACTTCGTATATGCCTTGGTTTTCCAGGTCAATTTTGTCTTTGGGGTTTCTGAGGATGGCTGCTATTTTTCTGTCTGTTTTGAAGGCAGTCTTGATGTGGTGTCTTTATAGTATCTTACTAATTTTTGTCTGTAGTGCCTCTTATGTAGGGCAGGACAGCTGTTCCATGGGTCTGTTCATCTTCTGGGTCTCTATTATGTCTCAGTGTGTTTTTGTGGATCAAGTTGGTGATTTTGCTTTTGTGGAAGCCGTTGGCTGTCAATATTTTAGTCAGGGTGCATAGTTCAGTCTTAATGTGTGTCTTGTCTGCCAGGCGTTTGGTTCTAGTAATTAGTGTTTTAGCCACGGAGTTTATCTGTGCTGGGTGGTGGTGGGATTGGGCGTTGAGGTAGCGGTTGGTGTGTGTTTTCTTCTGGTATATGGTGTGTCCTAGTGTGCCATCTGTTTTTTTGTAGATTAGTACATCTAGGAATGGTAGTTGTTTGTTTGTTTCTGTTTCCATGGTGAACTTGATTTTGGGGTGTGCGCTGTTTAGGTGTGTTAGGAAATTGTTTAGGTTTTCTTGTCCATGGGGCCAAATCACGAATGTGTCATCGATGTATCTTAACCATAGTTT